>NW_011357595.1:82027-153934 GCF_000735185.1 Notothenia coriiceps | reverse complement strand
TTTCAGTTGATTTGTAATGAATCCAGAATGTATGACATTTTTGTTTTTTTAATTGCATTACAGAAAATAAAGAACTTTATCACAATATTCTAATTTTCTGAGACAGTCCTGTATATATATATATGAAACCATACAAAAACAATGGTATTAACTTAAATTATTTAAAGGATATGATCTGTCATGCCATCATAAACATCCTTTCTCAAGTAGAAAATACTGTGTGTGCTAAAGTGGCTTTTACAATGTCTGTTGTTTTATAGCAAATTTAAATTCTCCATCACCGGCTGTATGAGAAAAATAAAGACCTTTTTGAACATTAAAGCATGTAAACATTTTGCAGTAGAGGCACAACATACAAATATGAACCTGAAAATGAGCATAAAAGGGCATCTTTAAAGTGGACCTATCATGCTATATTTGAAACGTATCTTGTAGGGCCATACCTATATAAAACATGTCTGTGAACAGATCATGCATTTTAGCCATGCCTCATTTCAATCTATTTGCTCTTTTCCAGCCCTGTTTTTGCAAGGGCTGATTCTGCTTTTGTGGCAGACTACAGCGCCACTTACAGGCCTGGCATATGTACTACAGCGTCTCCAGCGCTTTCGAGCGGTCTCTCATTCCCCTGATAGGTGGAGAGTTGCCCATATAGGCGGAGCACCCCTTTTCTGACGTCAGAAAAATTCAAATAATAATCAGCTCCGTTGCAGCCCCGTTTTTAGAGATTTGGGTATGGAGGAAAAGAGAGAGGGTTGTGTTTTCTGACACACCGGGGACACATATTCATGTATAAAAGACGTACAAAAGTGCATTTTGCATGATAGGTCCCCTTTAACTCACAAGATAAACATATTTTCTCAAGTATAATATATATAAATATGTGCTAAAGTGGCTCATCTGTTTTTTGAAAGCAAATTAAATTCTCCACCACCTCAGTCTCATATTAATACTCGGCTCGCCTCTGATCAACAGGGCTCCCACGTGACGCGCTGGCCCGGCTGCTACATCCTGCAGTGGCGCTTCCACAGCTCCCCGGCCTGCTCCGCCTCCAGCCTGCCGCGAGTGGACGACGTGCTGGCCTCGCTGCAGGTCTCCTCCCACAAGTGTAAGATCATGTACTACACCGAGGTGCTGGCATCCCATGACTTCAGGTCAGTTTCTTTCCCTGCTCGTGTCCTGTCTTTCTTTGTGTTACACTGAGGCTGTGGGGGCTGATCAAAAATCAATGTTGTGATATTTCTGGAAGTAAATTGTCTTTTCAGATAATGTTTACACCTGTTTCATGTGGTGGAAGACGTCCTCAGACTTATTACTTAAGTAAATAAGCAATGCTGAATTGTTAAAACAATCTTTCTGCAATTAAAATTCATGCTTTCAAAATCTAACTTCATTTAAATAAAAAACAGTATTGTAATACATTAATGTATTCATTACAGTTGGTGGGACTTTTTTTATTTCTTTGTACACTACTGCTGGATATTTTAACCTATAATCATATATTAATGTTTATTTATTATTTAATTTATATTTAGTTTTAGCTTTAAATCCTTATCAGTAAAATAACCCAAAACAAAAGCTGTCAAATAAATGTAATAAAAAGAACAATATTCACGTCAGTAAAAATATAAAATAGTGTCAAGAAGAAATGATCCAGGAAAGACATTTCAAAATTGTATTTATTTTCAGTACTTGAGTAAATGTACTGTACTTGAACACTTTTTATACGTTTTTTATTAGGTAGAATTAACATTTCTCCTCTGTCTTTTTCTGTTATTTCAGGGGATCCATGACCAGTCTGCAATCCAGTCATAGTGGTTTCTCTCAGCTCAGCGCTGCCACCATCTCCTCTAGCCAATCACACGCCAGCTCCACCGTCTCCAGGTAGCATCTGCCCGCCAGCTGCCAGCGACAGCAGGGACCTTAACCTAGTGACATCTTACTCAAACTGTGCCTTATGCCTCCAGAGAGAGGCAGCCTTACACTCACTAATGACAACTTGATCTAACAACTGAGGGTGAGGAGAGTATTAGGTCAAATGTTTATGAATAAATAAATGGTTTTTTTGGTTTTTTAAGATGGGTCAATACAGTATTATTGATAGGGGATCATGTATTTATAAGTTTCCAGCCCATATGATGACTAAGTTGTTTGAATAATAGTGTACATTATAATAGAAATTAGATTTTTACATACAATTAAATTAGGTTTCTGTACAATGCACACAACGCCTGTCCCTGAAGTTGCTTTTATTGCCCACAAGATGTCAGAGTCCTCTGCTCTGAAATCTGCAGTGTACTCTCCACATGCATTTCCCCTCACACTTTGTCTCTCCTTCTAAGAAATTGTAAGAAGTGTTGTTTAAATAAAGAATTTATCACAAGCATTAATATTGATGTGTGTCTTTTATATTACATTTTGAGAAAACAATAACTGCTGTGCGGGAAACGCACTGGGGGAAGTAATTTTGCTGGAACGATGGGTTATTAATCATTTTTACAGCAACAGGCAAGATGTTAAGAGCATGCAGATAATATGAAATCTCTTTTAAAATATTCTGCGCATGTCATGTTGATGTTTGGGCTTGTTAGGCAGAGCTGTTGAATTTTCTGGGGATGCTAATTCCAATGCAATATAGTGCAGCATCTCGTAATCGGGCACAGGTCCAGGCAGACAACAGATTTGCATAAAACTTTAATTTCCATAAACTTCTCCGATGCTTCCAGCTAAAGCTTAATTGAATTTCCTTGTGTTGGTTGTTTCCCTTGGTTTGCAAATGTGTGTCATGCTGCTGCATATCACAACACAATAATAACACAAAGTTAGGTAGATTGAGTTTTCTGAAAAGTTCTTCCTGGCATGTCCCGGTTGTCTGAGAGAAGAAGTGCAGTGACTGCCAGAAGCTTATTTACAGAATTAATCAGTCTGCTCTAATGACCTCCCAAGACACACATTGTCCATGTAAATAGTAGCACTTTTTTCTCTTATACATCTAAATTGCTATTAAAACCCGCTCTTCCAAAGCGGTTTGGTCATTTAGGCTGAATTAATTCCCTGGCATTCACAGGAGTGAAAAACAAGGTCTGTTGAGGTAACAACAAAGTTTGGTAAGTCAATCGAGTGCTCTTAAATAATGCATCACCTTATAATGTATCCACCTGCATGGTTTACCTGACACAACCTTGTGGAGGAAGGATGGTCGCTGACCTACAGCCACGTGGAGATGATTTATGGCCGCATTATTTATTATTGATCAACAAAAACTGTTGTTCTTAACCCTTTTGCCTCACCTTAAAAAAGTTGCTCTGATATTCTTAGAGGACAAACATGTCTGTCAAAAAACTGACATGAAGTGATTTGTCAATATGTATTTTCCCTTTCATTGAGTTATATCTTTTTACAAACCTTAGCCCTGATCATGCCTGCAAAATGTTTTTATTTGTTATGTTAAACCTTTAAATGCAAGTTTGTTTACCTAATGCTACTTAGTTTGATAGTGATTTTCCACAGTCCGATACATCTCAATGATGAGCACAATATTGATTATGATTCGTTTTATAATATGGTGCAGAAAACCTGGAAAGGAGCATGTTTGCCCCATAAGGCATCAGGGACAATGGCTCACTCTGGTGGAAAATGGTAAAAACTACAACTGTAAATCTGGGTCTTCGAATTGAAAGTGTAACATTAATGAATGTGTGATTTTATGTTGTAAGGAATCCAACATTTCCAATGATCTCAATGGCTACAATAACAAAAATCTCCCTCGACCAAATTGAAAGGCAATCCATCTTTGACATTTAACTTTGAAAAGAAAGAATTGATAAACTCACGGTGGCGCAAGAGGGAAAGTCATGGAATCACCAAAGTCATTAGGATACTGTGAGGAACATGAATGCCTTTAGAAAATGTCATGGCAATCCATCAGATATCAATTCAGATTAACCCCTTTTTCACTATTTTGTTCAAACCAGATGGATAAATGTTTGCACAAATAAGTACTGGTGTTGTTAATCTCATTAGATTCGAAGTAACCAATAACAACTAGCTTCAACAATCATGGATAAAGAGGTAAATATTACAGATTTTGTGACAAATGCATATGCTGTTGAGTCCCTGGACGTCTTTGTATTGAATGTATTTGACCATGTCATATACAAACTACTGCTTTCAACCTGGTATTTGGTGTGCTGATCATCGTAATGGATTTAAAAGAGATTCCATATTGTCACTAATCCTGTGGATAATATTTATAATAAGCTAAAACGTTTTGTTATCAGCCCCCCCAACTGCAATGTAACCTTTCCGCTTCTGTCAAAGCAGTTATTCATAAAGATATCGTTCCTGAGGAGAGCTACATTTTCCCATCTCCTCACTGTTATCCTTTTGGTTGCGCTCAATATCACAGATATGATCCAAGGATGATTATCTGGAATTTCTCTCAGAAGAAAGTAGCCTTAAGATTCACTCCCAGCTAAATCCCTGAGAAACTTGTCTCTTCGTCTAATCTGCCTCATAAGCTGTCTGACCGCTGATATATGCGAGACTGGAAAATCAGTCAATTTAAGATTTTGTATTATACTGCAAACAGGAACAGCAGATCTCTTAATTCTTTGGTGAGGAGGAGATCTGCATTGATAATGTGCTGCTGAAATAGTCTCAGTCTTCTTGTTACAGATATAAACATCCCAGCCCTCACTGGGAATATGAACATGATAATGAATACGTTTCACTCAGAAACTCCAGAGACAGGCGTAGAGAAAATCAGCATGGGGCTGTTCTTTTTATATTTACATCTCACAAACAGGTTGTACTTTGCCAAATAATGACTTATTCTTCCCCATGTCGATACTCTTTTTCTGATTCCAAGGTTAAATAATAAAACATAAAGTGTTCAAAACCAAACAATATATTCCAACTTCACCCATTCAAATGATGGATGGATATTTTTACCACGTTGTATTTGTTTACAATCAGGGAATGTGTTGTGAGTCTTACTGCAGTGGGTATCTTCATTAAAACTTAAGCCTGTATTTCATTCGCTTCATCTGACAATCCTGACCTTCCCACTAATTAAAAAGGAGAGAGATCTGGATTAGTGTGCACTACATTATTTTTAGGAGGCTTGACACACTTGAGAATAAACTTTGTCCCGGATGTTTTGCATGCACAAATATGCAGCTTGAATCGAGGCCCTGTTTTTAATGTGATTTGTGCAACCTGGAAAACATTAAATGTGTAATGCCTCCTCCATCTGAGTTGTGGGCCTGTCTATTTAACTAATCTCATATCGGCTGGGCTAAAATTCATTTTCTGACTTGATGTACTACTGGGCCTAGTTAATATGTCCACAAACAAATAGATACAGTCACGTCTATTTATCTCTGATGCTTCATACTAACTCTCATATTGTATCACATCGATTTCCTCCGCAACAAGAGAGACCATCAATCTAGCTTCAATTTAGGCCAATTTCTGAGCACTGCCCTCATTTGCAAAGAACTGTCAAGACTCTGCTAACGTCACATGTTGTTTTTATCGGTTTCCGGACATCAGACCAGTTTTAGTTCTGTGATGTTTTCTTGGCTCACTGACTTCTATAGTTGACATTTCCATTCCTCTCACTCTAAATGGGGGCTGCAGTGTGAAGGTCATTATGGGCCTGCCCTCCTTAAATGTTTCAGTGAGGACACACATTTATCCATGGCTTGTTTGGACAGAATACCAAACTTGAAGTGTATCTTTGGCAATCTTGCAATATGGATTGCTTGTAAACAGGTTTTAAAATATCTAGTGCATGAAAGTCAATAGCCTACTGTTATGAAAACCAGCAGAAACAAAAAGTAATATTTTTGAAAGATGAATTAATTAATGTGATTCTAAGGCAAAGCAAATGTATTTATAGAGAACCTTTCAACACGAAAAACTAAAATGAAATATATTTGAGATATGGTGCAATGGAATCACATTATAAAAGGACATTTAAAAACAGTCATTCAGAAACGAAGAGGATAAAATATAAATAAAACAAGCTAAAATAGAATAATATAGGTATAAAATATAAGTTTAAAAATTACAGTGCAGTGTTAGGTATTTAATGATTGCCTAATGATGACTGTTTGTAAATAGGCATTGCCAACATTAACCATTACCTTTGGGATAAGGTTAATAAAGATTTGTTGGCGGTAAGTGAGAACAAACAAGAAGAAACCTCACTTCCGGTTTTCACAATTTGGTTCAAGTGGCGGAAAAAGTCTCAATTAACATGCTTCCTGGGAGACGGGCCATAAAGTGCCAACTTCAAGAAAATACTAATAAGAAAACAAAGAGGGAAACGGATTATTTTCATGTTTCAGTTTGATAAAGGTCTTCCTCCATGCCTCTGGAAACATCTTCAAAACAGTGGTAAGTGTTGTCAAAACTATACCAGCGAAAGAAAAAAAACGAACTAAAACAAACTCTGTTAAACTAACTATACATACAGGCCCGGTTCTATGGGGGTGCATAAGGGTGCATTGCACCCTCAGTTGAGTCGTTATGCACCCTCATTTGAAAAAAAATTAAATATATAATAATAATAGTAGTAATAATAATAATAATAATAAGAAGAAGAATATAGTTGAAATAAAATAAATTGTGGTTGAATAACATTGTCTGCTGCATTTATTTGGTCAATTTAAACGGTAAGTAACGTTATTATGTCAAGTGCGCGTGACCTGTGCCGCTGCGCGTTCGTCATCTGCAAGGTGCTTACACAGAAGTCAATGATGGACATCAGAAAATGATTAAAACAACCAGCCCTTATCGCCAGCAGTAACACTGCATCTACTGCAGGTAATAACAGTTCAGATCATGGCTTTGCCCGCCTCGCCCACGGAGGCGGAGCAGCCGCAGCGGTCTTCGTTGCTCCAAACACCGCCACCCCTCAGCGGCCCGCAAGTGCCAGAGGACCTCGGCAAAACAGAGCCTGCTATTTCAAAAAGTACCTAACTCGCCTGTACAGTGGGGTACGCTCATTTTGCAGCTCATGGTTTCAAAACAGATTGGCTGGAATATTCATCTAAAAAAGATGCCATCTTCTGCTATGCATGTAGACATTTCGGTTCAAGTACGTCAGATGCCTTCACCACAACTGGCTACAACAACTGGCGCCATGCTCTTGTACGTGATAAGGGACTGGGAAGGCATGAATCAAGCAAAGAGCACATAGATACATAGATCTCTTCATTTTGCTCTCAAAGTGCACCAGATTGATGCTTTTAACTTCAAAATATTTAAAAAAATATATTCCCGGGGGAGCATGTCCCCGGACCTAGAGGAGGTGAGGACCCTCCTGGAGAAGGTGAGGACCCCCCTAGAGGGTGTTATGTCCACTCCCCACTTATAAAAATAGCACTTTACCACTGCACCCTCTCTAATCTCGGATGCACCCTGAGTCATTTTGTTCTGGAACCGGGCCTGGATACATAGCCTACATCCTCGACTAAAAGATAACTATACTTTATTGGGCTGACATTTTAAATTAAAACTAATAATTTAGAATGCAAGGCTTCCTGCCAAAATGCACCATCCTGTGGTCAAAATAAGCGAAAAATAAACGAATTTCAAAATAAAACTAGCTATCCTTTTTTTTTTGCAATGTGTTTGTCAAATGTATAACTACATTGGCCTACATATAGCGATATAAATTGTGCAATGGTTGTGAAATGTGTTTTTGGAGAGCCTTGAGAGCTACAGTAGTTAGCCTGTTTCCATTTTATACAAATGTCACTAAATGCTTATTGATGCTTATGCTGGCTATTGTATGACATTTTCATATAGCCTTGAACATTATAAAAAGTAACATCACAGGTGTAGTTAATAACATTAATTGGGGCTGCACTCGTCATCAGTGATACTATTTTTACCTGTTCATTTCCTGCTCAAAATGTCTGCCCATTACTGTATATTTGAATCTGTATAAAGCGCTGAAATGACTAAAGAGTGACAGACTGGGCTTACCATGTGTATATATTCAGTGACAGGTAACAGCTTCCTCCTATCTGTTGCTCTATGTGTCTCTGAATATTACCTCAGGTTTTATGTAATCATGGGAATGCATTTTAAGTCTGAAGTGATTACCTATACTATACGGTTTCTGCCAGCAGACAGTATAGGGCAGCATTTAAAGCATCCATCTTCCCTTCTCCTACCTGCCAACACTCACCACCCCTCAGCGAACACAGGTTCTCCTTATTGGCAGGCGGAGGGGCAGGCAGGATTCCCCAATCTCAAATGACTTGGGTGTCTCCTGAATAGAGAATATAGAGGAAGCTTGAGAGAGCAGAGACAGATAGACAAATGGAGAGGGTGAGATGATATTCTTTTTGGAAGGAATTGGCTGCTTTCTAGTCAACTTTCAATTCATTCTGAAAAGCAGTTAGTATACTCAGGTGAGTGTTTGGGTGTCTCCATGCTACGACCCCTCATGTATACACACACTCAAGGAGAGCAGAGACCATAAGTCATTAAAGATTCATGCCCAGCAATCTCTGGTCCCTACTTAGTTTACTTTGTCATATATGATAACTCATTTGATATATTTAGGTTTTGAAGAGTGTTGTTTGGAAAAACACAAGGAAATGGAAGGCATTACAGTGGCCTGTGATCTCAATATTACAAATAACATATGTCAAACAAAACATGTGAAGGCCACTCTACGGCTATAACGAATATTTCAGTTACGATTTACAAAGTCAATAAATCGTTTTATTCATAAAATGTCTTGAAATAGGAAAAAAATGCCAACCCCAATTCAAGAGAGCTATTGCTTGTTAGGGGATATTCTTCAGCATATGAGCAGTATCTAAAGATGCCTGATGTGAACTGCACAATGTATCATTTCATTTATCAAGCACGTTATTAACAGACTTTCACTCGTTTTCCCATGTTGCAAAAAAGGACATTGAGCAACCAGTCTTGTCCACATTGATTTCACCATGATTCAACTTTTCCTTTGTATTGAAATTAATTATATTTGCTAGTGTTATAGAGACGTTGTAATGATTTTAGCGTCTGTCGAGGGTTTTGTGTGTTCCTGTCCAGAGACTGCAGATGGTAATTAACTAAGAGCTAAATCTGCCATAAATCATATTTTCTCTCCTTGAGACTAATGTTTTTTTCTGCCTGGTCCTTGTTGGATAAATAATGAAAACAAAAATAATCAAGATGAAACATACTTCTTTCCCCCAGGCAACACTTCAAACTTTAAGATGTTCAGCTTACTATTGAATAGGATTGAAGAAAGATTTAGAAAAACAAGAGATGTGTTTAATTAAAAAGCTGCAACTAGAGAATTATTTTGTATTTTTTTGCAGAACAAATGACAACAGCCAGTGGATTATCAGAATAGTTTATGATTATGTTTCTGTTGATCTTTGAATAGATTAATCCACTCATTATTTCAGCGCTAGGCAACACCTTTTGTACTGAAATATTGCATTACATTATTTCTGACATTTTCTACACCTTTATTTAAATGTATTTTCTACTCAGGGCATCGGGTTTTTTTTAAGCTTAAACCTTTTAATATCTGAAATTCAAAGGCAAAGGTTTACTGCATTAAAGTCAGTCAGGTGTAAGCTACCCTGCATTTAAAATAGACCAAGAGAGAATGATACACAAGACCCACAACAAGTCTGCTCTGTGCCTCTTGTTGTTTTACAGATGCATTGAAGCAGAGAACAAGAGCAGATGAAACAGAGCCAAACTGTGTGTGGAAAATGTTTTCTGGCACCGGTATCCGCTGCTCTCCCTTTCTGCCTCTATAACATTATGAGGTAGTTATTGTAAGCCAGGCCTATAAGCGATCCCTTGATGCTTGCTGGCACTACACCTCTCAGTCTGCTTGTAGCTGCTGTCTTCCTGCCTTGTTTGAACTACCTGCTTCATTGCGCTGTGTGAATTAAAATAAACTATTCTCAGCATAAAGCGAGCCCTATTCTCTGGTGACCGTGAGTTCATTATCATTTTGAGTCCGATTGCAGAATCTTGGTGGAGGAGACAGAGCGGCTGATTGGTCCAAACTGGCACACACTGTGGCTGTGACTCCCTATGGCTCAAGCTATAAAGAAATCAGAGAGCTTCTGTAGGGAGGACGCTCTGCGGTTGTTTATGTAGATAAACAAAATGAGCTGCCTCAATATGTTTTAGTTTCCCCCTTTTATCGGGTTCTATGCCGACTAAGGTTGTTAAAATTAGCATCCTAATTTAAGGCAGCAGTTGGACATTTGGGGAATAAGCTTATTGGCTTTCTTGCTGAGCGTTAGAGAATATGAGCTCTTAGCTTAACACAAAGCCAAACAGCTAGCCTAACTATTCAAAGATAACAAAATCCACCTACTACCACATTTTGAAGTAGGAACATGGTGAATTGAGTTTGTTTAATCCATTGCATTAAAAAAAAGGGTACTGGGATTTATGTAGAGGACCAATCCAGCTGTGCACAGTAACTTCCTGAAATCTCCTCTGGTTGCCTGGTTACTGCTCAAAGTGAAGGTATAGTCTGCATGCTAAGCTAAGCTAAACAACTTCTGACTCCAGATAGATACGTTACATACATGACAGCGGGGTCTGAAATATATCAGCAGGAAATCAAAGAAGCGTTTTTCTCAAACTATTTCTTTAGTTGGCGTATAAAACCAGTTAAAGTCCCAATCTTTACTTCCTGTCTCCGCATACTCTGCTGCTGCAGGCTTAAGTGTCAGTTTTACATTAATAGACTATAGGGACTGGTTTGCAGATGTAGAAAAGGTTTAAGAGTGCTCTGCCCGTAGGAAAATGGCTCTGACAGGCTGCAGAGTTGAAATATGGACCTTGACAGGTCGGCCTATTGTATGTGCCTCAGGGAAACTCGTCACTTGTCGGAGCCTAAATGACTTTAGGCTGATGTGTTGGCCATGTTTGGCGCCTCTCAGTTTCTTGTTTGGATATTGAAATGAACAATCTTTCCTCTCTGGAGTCACATGAGACTGACAGCCGCAGAGAGGGAATGTGTGACAGCGATGAAGGCTTTAACCATCAGCCCCCCCCCCACCGCCTCATCTTCTCTCTGTCCGTCCTCCTCCTGTGCGGTGCGAAGGCATTGTGGATGTAATTGTCTTCAAGACTGGCTTAGGCTCAGGACGCAGGATCTTCCCGCTGTGATCTGTTAAGCCTCTTACATACTTGTTGCGTGAAGACACACAATCCTATGTGGATGAAAGCCTGAGTGTGAGAACCAATTTGTGCCACTTGCTTTGGCATCACCACATCCAGTCTGTGCTGTAGTGAATTCTCTTTTGTTCTGTGGATCATTAGTGTTCAATACACAATAGAGAATTCAATGAATTCCGAAGGACTTTGATTTTCAGAACCAACCGCTTGTGGCAATAGTCTTACTGGAAAAGGCAAACAACTAAAACCAGTTGAATGGAAATGTGGCCGTCAGAATCTCAACTTTTTTTGTGCCAGTATTCATTTTGATCTCATGTGAACATTAAAGCCTTCATATGAAATAGGAAACGAGTTAACTGCAGTATTGTTAATGAGACATTTTAATTAAATGTGTTGGAAGTATGTTCAGTGTCAACTCTGAAGCCAACAGATGTAGATGAATCAGTGAGTGGATATTATGGGAACAAAGAGCACAGGTCTGATGACTGATCTATTGTGATCAAATGTGGTGAAGAAAATAAAGTGGTTCGGCAGCTTTGAACAGTAGCCTGCTCGCTAAAACCTTTTCTTCCTTTCCTAGAGAGCTTTTCTGATGACTGGTGTGCTCGTTGGCTGATATTCAAGGATTCAACTATTTCCTACCTAAGATTGAAAAGACCCTGACACTGCTCAAAATATCCTGTTATTAGAATAGTAAGATATCTTATACCTTTAGTACCTTGTACACCTACACCTTTTATGCCCTCTTGTAAAGCAATTTACAGTTAAATGTAGAGGCCACATCCAGAGACCGGTGAAGAGGCTGCAGGAATGTCGATGTAACTTCTTCCAATGAGGTACTGTTAGGTACAGCCGGCAGGGATACAAGCGCATTAAAGTGCAATAAGCCTGGCTTGTGTTAAAAAGAGCCGTGAGCGATGCCCTCGTAAATAAAACACAAGCACGGTTAAGACATTAGTTTGTTGTTCTCAACATGTGTTTTCCTATATCTGGTCCTTTGTTTCTGATCTATAATACATGAAGCCTCGGGATATGTGACCCAAATGTCCCAACTGAATCCTTGTATTGGAGAACAGGAGGATATGCTCTTGGTCTTTTTATTTTATTTATTTGTTTATTCCATGGCAGTTATTTTAAAACAAAACATGTACACTTTACAAAACATGTATACTTATACTGGTTGTTTTTTTCATTGTGCATGGTGGAAAGGAGCAGGGAGAAGAACATCTTATTTTACCTGCCCCTTCTTACAGAAAATAAATAAAAAATGAAATAACCATTTAAAAGCAATATTCTTTCAGTCACAGTTGCTTACTAATACTGAAACATAAAACCAGAACACAATCAAAAGTCATCTTCATACTGTCTGAATATGCTTTCTTTATACATTTTCTTAAACATAAAAATGTTCTTTCAGCCCTTTAAATCATTCGGTAAAGCATTCCACTTCTTTACGCCAACTACAGAGACACACATCTGCTTTCAAGTAGTATGTGCAAACTGATGCTTTAAATGTAATTTCCTCTTATGATGCTCATCCTCTGAAGTTAAAACACATATGTGTTTTGTATATTTTCTGGCAGTATTCAGTTTTTTGCTTTATGCATAGCTAAAGCCGTCTGTAATTCTATTAAATCTTTACATTTTAATCTGCTTTGGAAGAAAGCATTCTTAGTCTGCTGTTTATGCTGTTGCCATAACAACACAGACATGAACAATTGCTAAGAAAATGAATTTACAGAAAAACCGTGTGTGTGTGTGTGTGTGTGTGTGTGTGTGTGTGTGTGTGTGTGTGTGTGTGTGTGTGTGTGTGTGTGTGTGTGAGCATATGTGGAGGAGGCGCTTCTGTTTGTATTGTTGGACCGGGGTCATAGGATTAAACAAGGCATCCTGCAGAGTTTTGCATCTGTTGTTTATGCCTTATTCAGTGTGTGCCGTCAGAACAGTGGAAATATTATATCAAGTGGAAATGGCTGTTGGCGAATTTCTTCATTTATTATGTGGAAAGACAAGAAGTGTTGAATTTTTCCTTGCAAATGTATAAATAATACAGAAGGTTGTGAAGACGGCTCAAAAGTTCATTTACGCCTGCTATCTGTTTTACTTCACAGTTTTGACTAACCCCTAACCCCTCACCCTTCTTAATCTATCCTTCCTCGTGTTCATCTGCATTGCCTATTACTTTATATACATTTCCACATTTGCATAACTTCAAAGAGGGGGTGATAGGCTTGTTAGGTTTCTTACCTGATTGCTGGTATCCAGATATATGAGACAGAAACAAGTTCATCCTTATTATATATTATTATTATTATTATTGTATGTATGTACAGTATGAATGCTGCGTGTCTTTGTTGTATCTTGTCTATTCTGTATGTTTTGATTCCACCTTAAAAGGACTTGTTCTTGTATAATGACAATAAATGCTTCTAATCTGAATTGATCTAATTACCCTAACTAGCATTGTCAACAAAGACTGGTGCAATTGCAGCACATATACAACATTCCCCCCCATGCTGCTGTGCCATTTTTACATGTTTTACCACATTACAAAATACAGATGGGATATACAAATGCTACACTAATTGCACGGCAATGTCGGTTGTTAGACTGGTGAGAGTTATTTAACAAGCCAGAAGATATCCGGAATTGTATTAAAAATATATTTGCTTTAGAGCGGTCTAACCTTAATTTGAACTGATAATTTTCTGCTATGTTTCATTGTTTAAAGTACATGCAAGAGAGAGAGAGAGGATGACAGGATGACCTTTAGCGTGTCCGTTCACTTTGTAGAGCTGATTGAGTAGTTTACGACCCCTCTAAACTCTGACGACATGCCATTAAAATGATAATTATATTCAAGCTCTCAAGTCCTTGTAACACTCCACGGTAGCACATCATTCACACTAGATATTGTACTTCGACTGTTCTCAGGAAGTGTCATGAATTGATAGTCCTTATTTTCCACCTCTTGCTTCTATTTGACCAGATAGATCATTGTGTCGGGTGCAATCAAGAAGTCACACTCTCCGGATGTAGCGCCGTCTGACTCCTGAATTTAGATTCTCTTTCTGCCTGTGGATCAAAGGTTCAGGCTGAGACGGGATTATTCAGCAGGGAGAGGTATAACTAAAGTATCTGAGTCCTTGAACCTAAGCCAAGGAAGGGATTTTCCATCTCACACTAATTAGAGTCGCAGAGGAAGACTCTCTTTAAATGTCCGCCACGTCATAATGTAGCCTAATTGTTAGCAACGTTACATCACTTGACAGGGCGGCTCCATTGCACCTGTGATTTTATAGCTTTGATGATCCTTTGATGATCCTATACCATCCTGTGATCATTTAAGCTGGACACCCCCCCCCCCACCTATCAACCTTTCATACTTCTATTGCATTTGGAAATGATCCATTAGGTTTTTGAACTGCTTGCTTCTTCTCTCAATTCAGTGTTCATCGCCTTGGCATCAATAAAAAGTCATTATGGTATTTCGCCTCAGGTGAGTGCTGGATATGTGCAGAAATTCATTCTCACGCTCACAAGGTCTGCACCCGAAAACGAGATTTCTGTTTGAATAGTTTCCCAAAGCAGTGTGAGGTCCTTCCTGAGGCTGAAAGATACCACTCTACTCAGACACCTGGGTCAGGCCATGTTTCTTGGTTGTTTTGTACCGCAGCAGGGTTTTGTTTACCTGCCGTGTTTGATAGCCAGGAGCCCCGTATTGACACTGAACCTGTTCAGATCACTGCTTGCTGTTAACAGGAACAGGCTTTCTGCGGTACCTGTGTCTCCGTACTCAATTACAGAACATGCTGCTACTGTTATATGTTGTTGTGAAGAAGACATCAGACACCCTCAGGCTGTCTGAGTCCAACACATATCTTGGCACCTTGCAGGGAAACAGGAATGCAGTCATTTCCTTTAAGGCATTGTTTATTTAAGCAATTATACCAGCAGGTCGCTATTTAAATTAGAATTAGGTCTACAGCTTTGTCCATTTATTGTTTAAACTGAGGGCTAAATATCCAAACATATGTCATATAATTTCTTCCATTTTAAATATAATAAAACAGGGAATAAATAAAAGGTATTGTGTTGTAATTAGGTCTTGACAATATAGCCATAAATGTTACTCTAATATATTTATATTTATTAATCCATGGATTTACCGACTTCTCTTTTTGGTAAAACTTTTATAATTGAGTGTCAATTTGTTATAGAAAATGTGTACCAATAAAGTTGACTCTGGTTCTTATCGGTACTTAAATATTGATACAGTGGAAGAAAACAGGACTATGGGGAACACGGCAGGAAATGAGAAGTTGATTACACGCTTGAGGTTTTTTTAAGCGTAGTATTTATAAGAATACATTCCAATGATCCCTGTAGTCTTGTTTTCTTCCACTTTCTACATTTAAGTACCAGTAGAAAGTGGTGTGTATTTGATTGGTGCCAATTCATAAAACAAAAGGACACATTCAATCTCAGTCTGTATTTTAAACAGCTCTGTACTTTTCTCTTTTCATGCCTCTCAAACTTCCTCTGCGGTCTGAAGTCTTGAGGTTTGCCTCTGAGCCAGTGGGTTGAACTTTCCGATATAAAGAGCAGAGCAGAGGTGATTCATGGGTTTTCACACCTGCAGCACAAATGAGCAGGACCAGGGTTCAATTACGCACAGTGGTGGGTGTGGGCGCTGTTATAATGAGGGTCAGCAGGGCAAGGCATGGACAGCTCTTTGAATGGCTGGCACTGCAGTGGAGCTCAACATGAGAGCTGCCATCGCGCGAGAAAAGGTTGATGCCGTTAGTTTAACATTGATTGACAATCCGACTTCTCCTGTTAAGCATACTCTGAATTGGATTTGCCATTACACAACTGTCAGTCAGACCCGTCTTATTCGCTTCTTCTTGATGATGTTTTTCATTTCCATGTCATTATCTGGTTCCCATGTGCCTAAGCTCTGTCTGGTTTTGCTTATTATTTGTTTGCTTAATTGCTCAGCCTAGCTTTAGCCCCCCATTTTCATTACTCTGCCAGATTTCCTATAACATGTTAACCACCGTGTGGGCTGTAGCTCAATTAATGTCAAACAGTCTATATCTTTATATATGTACAATGAGATAATAAATGCTTCTCCCTTTCAAGGGTGCCATCAAAAAAACATCACAACAAATACACGCAGCATACATACTTAGGAATAAGGAATAAAGTGCAGTAATTATTTCTCATCTACCTACCTACAGATAATTGGTCCGATACAATACCGTGGTACATTTCTATACATTGCAGGTATCATTAGGGGTGAGTCGTGTGCAGCATGGATTCAGTAGTGACAAACAAGAGAAGAAGATAAAGACATGGTTATTAAAAGAAGCTCCGGTGCAGGAATGCGGTAGAGGATGACAGGTTTTGAGGAATGGATAAAGATTTAAAGCCGACAAAGAAAAGAAGAGAGTTTCTGTTGAGTCACAGATTCAGACTGAGCCACTGATTCTGCTCCCTGTTGGCTTCTGATTTATCTGCTTGATCTCTGATGTGCTAATGGTGTTAAGGTGTGGAGCGCAATGTCTATCTTTATTCAAAAGCATGAAAAGAAGCCCGTATTGTGGGTGGATTTGCTGATTGCCAATGTAATTAGGGTTCTAATGAGTGTGTAGATTTATGGACAGGGACGGATGTGTTGTAGGGAGTAAAGTAAGATTAAAGTGTCTAATTCATAGAACCTAAACTACTTGTTTTTTAGTTTTGTCCATGCTGGTCTTTCCAATAAAATGTCATGCAGTAAACCAATTCAGGTCTTTAGATAGGATCATTTGTTGTTTTCCCCAGAACCTGCATAAAGGTCATGTTGTTATTGCTGCTAGGACTGCTAATAGACACAATCCTTGACCCCTTCAGCATGTATTCATTCTGGCTGAGCCTAAAGGATGATGGCCTTCCCAAAATATTAAGAGACCAACAGCACCAGTATGGTTCAATAATCAAAGATAGTCATTTATGCTTTTTCAAACTGGAATAAATTACAGATAAAAAAAACTCCCCTGTCATGTGGGTTATGGGTCCAATGGGTGACCAAGTTATACCGTTTTATTTATGTTTAAAAAGCCATTATCGGATCTTCCCTTTTGATTTTCACGTCAACCATTCATCCAACTTACTCCACACCTGTAGGTGTATTGCTGGGTGTGGCTTGCTCTCCATCGATGTTCATGAGAGACTTCGGACAAAATTACGTGTTTGCTCAAGCATATAAGGCAGGGGTGTCAAACTCAAGGCCCGGGGGCCAAATCCGGCCCGCGACTTCATTTCATGTGGCCCCTCAAGATCAAAGAATATAATATGTTTATTATACGGTTACATTCCGCTTTACATAAGCACATTGCCCATAAACTACATGTCCCACAATGCATCTCAAATATTACTTTTTTCCCGGAATTTGATTTTTTTTTCAAAATGTTACTTTTTTTTTTTGAATTTCACTTTTTTTATTTATTTTTTTCAGAATTTGGCTTTCCTTTTTAAATCATTTTGCGACATGCACACTGAAGAGACTTGCAATTGTTTGCCCTAGACTTCTGCTTTCAGACGTAGTTAATTATGAAGTGATTAACCTATCCGATAATAATCCAATGCAGAGGAAATAATGTTATAAAATAAATGATTTTATATTAAATATTTATATATTTATTCTTAGTCTTATATATAAAACTGGCCCTTTGAGTGCAACCATGATGCTAATGTGGCCCGAGTTGAAATTGAGTTTGACACCCCTGATATAAGGGATGTAACTAAGTCATGGCAGGTGTATCGCTCAGGACCAAAATGTTTTGGTTCTTAAAAAAAACAAACGATTTTTGGATTGCCTTATACCAAAGGAACTCATGAATGGTTCAAGGTTCAAGGCTTTTATTAGTCATACGTACATAGCTACAGTGTAGTTATGACAATGAAAATCTTAGGTCACAGACTCCACCAACAGTGCAACACAATAAAAATAGAAAAACAGAACAAATAGTGCATATAAATATAAATATAAAAAGAAAAATAATGAAATAGTGTATTGGTCTCCAATATTCTGTAACAAGACTGATTATTAAAATCCAGAGGGCATTGATGAAGTATCGTAAACACTTGACATGCACAGTTCCCATGTGGAGAAGAAAATATAGCCACTTTATGTTCATGATTTGATTAAGAGACAGTTAATAGAGGCAGTGGAGTTGGTTTACTTAATGCCCTGATTCATTGTACGTACGTTTATGCCTGTGTGTTGTTTTCCACATATTGAGCTACGGTGCAGCATTTGCCTGCAGAGAAGCCGCTGCTCGCTCCTGATCAAAGCGAGACTGAGATGGGGATGTTGTCTGTAATGTTTTTTTTCTTTTTCCCATTTGTGCATATTTGATGTTTCTTGTCTGAAACCAGAGAGTGAAGCACTGTTGTCTTTAGCTCTTGTATGTGTAAGAACTGAGCCTCTGAGTGATTCACAGATGAAAGCTGTCAGTGCCATCCTCTCCATTCAGGGTGCCTTGGGAATAATATTGCATCAGAAACCTTTTGTGACAAAAGGAAAAAAAAGCTTCAGAGTGTGACTAGACTTTAGATGAAGTGACAAATGGAAACAAGGAAAAGGAAGTGAATTTCAACTCTACCTGGATGATAATCATGAAAAAAGTTTATGTAAGATGATGACTCATCTCGTGTTCATTGAACATAATGGTGGATGATCAGCGTAGGTGTTTAGGTGAAGCATGGTTATTCATTCAAGTGACTTTTGAACCAAGTTTCCAACAAGGTAACTCTGCTTCTGTGACTCTTTCTGTAATGTGTAATGTGGTCGGAAGGCTTGCTGTCTCCCAGTGCCGAAACGATGTGGGAATGGCGAGCGACGTCCTCGGCACGAGGCAGCCATGGACGTCTCCAAAAATCCCCGGCAGTTTGAGAAAAACAGCGTTTCTAGCCATGTTCGGTCCAGTCTCGGAAACTTCTGCAAGACTTATGTCAGGGTCACCAGTGTAGGTCAGGGAGAAGGGAGTCGGAGGCGGTGCATCGAAGGTGCAAAGTTGGCTTTATTGAGCAGCAGAAAAACACATGCACAGGATACTTTTGTGTCATTTAGAGCGATCAGTTGATTCCCAGTTAATCAGCAGGCATTTTATTGATTGAATATCAATGATTCTTCTCTCTTATACCTCATTCACACCAACGGTTTTTCAGGGCCGGTTCGGAGCTGGAGCTTGAAAAGCACCGGGTTTTCCTCTTCACACCGCAGCGGAGCAGCCTCTTAGCTCCGGAATCCGGTTCATTTCGAGCACCAAAAAATTGTCCGGCTAGAGCAAAAGCCCCGCATACGTCACGCTTACGTCGAGGCGGGGGCCGGGGCGGGATGAACTCCTGAACAACAACAAAAAGCCGGCGTTTTATGCAGTTTGCACACAACGATGGAGAAACTTAACAAGCAGCAGTGGTCCACTGAAGAGACCAGCTACCTACTGGGAATCTGGTCTTCCGAAGAGGTACAGAGGAAGCTGGAGCACCATCGGCCATTGTTGTTGTTGTCGGTGTCAGCTGTGAGGGGTTTCCGCGCGGTTTGGCTTTATGAAGCAGGCACGCAAACGGTTACGTCATGACGCAAACGATGACACAATGACGCAGCACCAGTCGGACTCTGGGCAGTGTGAAAAGAGCCGGAGCCAAACCGAAGAACCGGTTCTGAACCTGAAAAGCTCTAGCACGGAGCTTGAACCGGAGTTGCGTTGGTGTGAATGAGGTAAAAGATACTACATGTAATTGGTTCCAAGTTCCCAAATGTAAGAAACAAATGCTTTTCTTGGTTATATATGATCTCAAACTCAAAGGTTTGGTATTTGGGATGTTGGTTGGTTTATAATTTCAATATGTTTGCCTATAACAACATTTCCCTTAGTTGCAGCCATAGTGTTACTCTATTTGTATGTTTTGCAGTGCCTTCTTGTGCCAATTGGGCAATGATTAGATGAAAAATGTCCTTTTGTCTTTTTAAAGAAATCAGTGGACACAATATAAGAAATGCAACAATCAATATAACTGCACTCTACAATACATAATACAATAATGTGAATTAAACAAAACAGGGTAACTCGTTAAAACCTCCCTGTCCTCTAACACTAGGCTTGGATTTTCTCCCATACAGTATGTGACGGTCAACATGCACGTTTTAAGTTAGCTTGTCTTGTAATAAGAGACCTTTGTTTAAATGTGTACGTTCCCACTGATTCAAGCATATTGCTTCTCTTCAGAATTCTCCTGTTAACACAAATACTTCTACGCACTTGCATACACGCGCATGCTCTTACTCACTCACTTACTCACTAACCCATGCCGTGGCTTTTAATATCTTCATCATTTGGATGAATTGCCACTCACTGTTCCAGTCACTGACGCACTCTTTGCAAGTTCAAGGCAGCTTTGTCATCAGGTCTATCACTCAAATAAAGAGCATGTTTGAAAAAGATGTCTCCATAAAAGGGATTTTCATGGACAAGGACAGTCCGACCTGTTTCAGCTACACCCGATACATTTGTACGTCTATGACGAACCCTGTTTTTCAAAGATAAAATAACACAATGGTTTAGTTGTTAGGAGGACACATATGAATATATGTCCTGAGGCTGATTCATCAATTGAACAGCCATGTCACCCCCTCCCCAAGGACATTGCTCTTTTATGTGTGTTTGTTTTTTAATATGTGTCAGTAGGTGTCTGTGTGATTCACTGCGTACCCTCTTATCTGCAGACTCATTTGTTAAAGCTCAGCACCCATTTGTCATTAAGAGAGCGAGAGAGAGCAGTATAAAGGAATACAAGTTTAGACGGTCTGAATTGATGAAGGGCGCAATGCAGTGTTTATTAGCACATGTTGTTTAATGTGTGCTACCTAGAACTGTGCAGCCGTTTGTTTGATTGTGAAGCGTTTGTCCCTCTTGTGTTTAGAATGAGGCTTATATTCCAGAAGTGGATTTCTAATGATTCTTTTTTGGGAGATGGGATGTTGAGCACATTGTCCATGGTCCATGTTTGTAAAGGACTATTGTGTGACTGTGGTTCTGGATTCAGATGTACTGAAACCTTTTTGTGAAGTAGCTGCTGAATGTTTTAACAATAGGAAATAAAGCATTGAGAGGGGAACATTTAGATATAAATAAAGCAGAGTGCAGGATATCACAACAGCTGTGCAGCTTAATTAATTTAATATGCTTTTAATAGCTAGTTGTCTCATCATTTCAAATATATTTTATGCAGGTATAGAACGAGCCAAGCATGCAAGTTAACGGTTTTAAATGTTGGTGGCACAAGCTCAGTAGCTACATAATTTATATGTACATAACAATTAAGGGGCTTTGTATTGGCAAAAATCTGGCTTACATGATACAGGGGTTGCAATTAAATGTACTGCTATATATAACGATACTGTAAGCGAGTCCAAATATTGTAGTATATTCAAAAATATATAGTTTTCTGAAAATTGTTGATAGAATAAAGATCACATCTGCATAAAATTGGAGACATTTTGTTTACTTTTTGATGCTGTTAGGGCGGTTACAGTCACTGTAACACCTTTTGGTGCAATGTGCGCCACTGTCCGCCATAAATCTTTACATGTAAACTATGAATTCAAAATGTTTTAGTGTTTTTGAGAATCAATACAGTAATACCTTACATAACATTGTATCATCCCTACTAAAATTGTGATATTTGAGTGCACATTTGCAAAAGGGACTGTATACTAGCAACTGGAAAATACCTAATTGTATCAATAGTTGTTAGAGGAAAAATACCAATATATGTTGCTCTGCTTTGCCTTGTGTTTTAGATAATACTTATCAGAGCTAGTCGCTATCTATGTGCACCACGTGGCCCGGTGACATGTTTTTTCATAACTCTATTATTGATGAAACTGAATTTACTGTGAAGCAATTTAGTATTGAATAAGCTGAAAGGAAGCTGGGTTAGCGGGAGACAATCTGGTTATCATTTTTGCATTACACACATCCTCCTTTGGATATCTGTCTGATTTAACAAACACTGCGGGATATGATCCTTTCTTGACCAACTTACAATACTTTTTTACGTTATTCTAAAAAACACAATAACAAAAGTGATGCATGTTATAAAATATAATAGACATTCTCTTCAGGTTTACTCCATGAACATCCATCCATCCATCTTCTCTCGCTTATCCGTGGTCGGGTCGCGGAGGTAGCAGTTCCAGCAGAGAGCCCCAAACTTTCTTTTCCCTGGCCACATCAACCAGCTCTGACTGGGGGATCCCAAGGCCAGCGAAGAGATATAATCCCTCCACCTGGTCCTAGGTCTACCCCTTGGTCTCTTCCCAGCTGGACGTGCCTGGAACACCTCCCTAGGGAGGCGCCCAGGTGGCATCCTAACTAGGTGCCAGAACCACCTCAACTGGCTCATTTCGACGCGAAGGAGGAGCGGTTCAACTCCGAGTCCCTCCCGGATGACCGAACTTCTCACCTTATCCCTAAGGGAGACACCAGCCACCCTGTGGAGAAAACCCATCTCGGCCGCTTGTATCCGCAATCTCGTTCTTTCGGTCATGACCCATCCTTCATGACCATAGGTGAGGGTAGGAACGAAAATGGCCCGGTAGACAGAGAGCTTTGCCTTGAACATGAACAGGTTGCAGAATATTGTTATATAACTAATGAGTTTGACCCAATACCAACGCATGGTTGTATGTAGGGATGCACGACATTGTTTTTTTGAAACCGATACCGATACCGATTCCGATAACTTCCTGCNCACGCCCACTTCCGCATTACGCAAGAACGTAGCTTTAGCGTCATAGACTTCAACTATTCCTGCTTTACCGCGACCGCTATGGCTATAACTGCCGAAGATGAAGTCTATGACGCTAAAGCTACGTTCTTGCGTAATGCGGAAGTGGGCGTGGTTAAATCTAAACTGGGTTGGAATAACGATAGACGCAGCCGGGCCGGCTAAAATGATTGGTCGTGCTTTTTACAGCGCTACGGCTTCCAGAGATTAATTTTTGTATGTATTTATTTATTGTCAAAGCATTTAATATATTCATTGCTATCGGGACGTTAAGAGCATTCCATGGAATATAACAAAAAGTGTTTTCTGAAATAAATGACATACCCCATTAAATTATGACTGAAGATCGTCAGCTGTCTTCCTCTCCCGTGTTGTTCCTCGATACGTAAAGGCTGCAGCACCTTTGACAACTTCTCTCTACATATCAAACATACCGGTAAACCAGCATCGTTTGCTGTGAAAGCATATAACTCTGTCCACACAGAATTAAATCCTGTGTTCCTCCGGTACTTTTCTTTGATTTATCCATAGTTCGCTCATCGAGCCGGGGGTCCCCGCGCGATTCGCCTCCAAGAAAAGGCGCTCGCGCGGGACCGTAGCAGGATGTGACGCATATTTTAGTTGACCTAATTAAAACCGTTTTGTTTTTTATTTATGTGTCACAGTATCACCTCAAAATACAAGATACCAAACATTTTCAACCATGCAACAAAATATAAATAGTCCTACAAATACTTTTATTTTATTTCCTTCTTATTTTTGTCTAAGCTCAAGGGAGCCAGAGCAGAGGGCTTAAAGGGCCGCATGCGGCCCGTGGG
The DNA here is from genome assembly GCF_000735185.1 of Notothenia coriiceps. Taxonomy (NCBI): domain Eukaryota; kingdom Metazoa; phylum Chordata; class Actinopteri; order Perciformes; family Nototheniidae; genus Notothenia; species Notothenia coriiceps. Next base: position 130,082 of record NW_011357595.1, on the reverse strand, counting down.
CCGCGGGTTGCCGACCCCTGAACTAAACTAAAGTCAATCCATGAAACTCTGGAATATTCATGTTTAAGAAATATAGAGATCGGCTGGTTGATGGTGCTGCTAAACAACTGAATGTGTACGTTATACTTATTTTATCATCATATAAGCTCATACTATATAAGAAGTTTTCCATTTGTTGCATATACTTAAAATCTGCTTGTATAATGCCTCCACTGTATATTGCTTTTTTGATTTATTTCTTTGCTGAATGCCATTACTACAAACCATACCATTATGCTGTACTGTAGCAATGATCTGATTTCCCCCACGAGGATCAGCATATTGCATGGTTGCAATTACCTTCCCCTTCATTTCTTCATTTTAATATTCTCATATTCACAACCCAGTAAGATTCATCCTCTGTGTCTGTACCAGAGGTTGCGTTAACAGAATATTTTCCGTCTATGACCGATTTTTTTAAACAATGAAGGAATAATCTGAAAGCCGTCATTTTTGACAGATTAGAAGAAACTCAGAACAGCGCCAAAGCATCCCCGCAGCGAGGCTCCGGTGTTATGCATGCCCCCCAAAAAGGAGATGATATCATTTCCAAACCTAACTTTGCCGTACAAATCATTGAAATGTCTGTGAGTGCTTTACGCTGTGGCGCGCGCCTGCGAGGTGCAGTGGGCATGCATAACACCGGCGCTAACAGTTCACGAGCGTCAAGCCCCCCCTCCCCCCCCGTTGACAGTTCACGAGCGTCAGAGTTGTGTACAGACCGACTGGTAATAATGGATTGTGACGGAAATGTTACGATCCTGTCCGTCAAAATGAAAAACTCTAGCGCAACCTCTGGTCTGTACTGTAAATCGACATCCAATCTTCCACACTCAGATGATGAATTTAAAAGTACATGTCATGCTCATTTGCAGATTGATATTTGTATTTTGTGCCTCTGCAGTGAAATGTTGTCTAACATACTGTTTACATGCTTTAATGTTCAAAAAGGTCTTTATTTTTGGCTTAGTTGGTCAGCTCTGTTGTGATTGGTCAACTGCTTGGAGATGTCCCACCCCTTACGGCCCGTCCACACAGCGGCGTGCGTTGACGCTTCACCATTCACTTTGAATGAGGTGACGTCACTTTTCGCCGAGCTGCATCGTGGGAAGCGACGTGGAGCGTTGCTGGCGTTGCTCGCTGCAAAAGTTGAGCAATGTTCAACTTTTGACGCCTCGTCAGAAGCGTCAGCCAATCGAATCATATGCCAGTACGAGCTCTAGCCAATCAAACCGCTGCTTGTGTGTCAGGGGCGGGAGATTCATGTTATTGGTTGTTGGTCGAGTTTCAGACACGCCTACCGGCAAGCGTCAACGCACGCCGCTGTGTGGACGGGTATCACGTACACTGTGTTCAAGCACTAGCCAATTCAACCGCACGTTTTAGATAGTGATGTCACTATGTTACGGAAGTAAACAACATGAACTGTGGGATTTTAGCCTTTGCAGAACATTTGCACAACAACCTATAGAACACACTACAGGAAAGGGCAACCCCCAAAAAGCATAACAGGGCCTCTTTAAAACCACGTTAATGGCAGACATGTATTCTCACCAGGGTCCAGAGCACTGGGAAGACTCTGGGGGCCCGCAGTATGAGCAAGCGGCCCAGGGTCTCTGGGTAGTTGGCCTCCACCACCTCGATGATCCTCAGCAGAGCTTTCACTCCCGGTCTCCACAGGTGACGCATGTTGAGACCCTCCAGATCCACCAGGCAGGTCCAGCAGCTGACCGACACATTGACAGAGACATTAGATGGACGTGGATTTGAAGTGTGTGTGATTTGCGGGTAATCATCACAGAAGGTAGACTTAATATTTAAGCCTTTACCTGATTGGTCGACCAAAGACTCTTGTGTTTTCCTCACAACGCCTCAGACCCTCCTCGTTGATGGACAGGACCTGGGTTGTAATTAAGTATCAGCATTAATGTAACTGATACAATTCAAAGGTATACAGTACTTCGCCCACAAAATTATCATAGATACCATTCATTTGTGAAAATAATCTTTTCTAACACAATTCTACTGTGAACGACTAATGAAATACGTACTGTAAAAGGCATGATTAATTGGAAAAAATGTTTAAGCAAACGCTTCGAAAACTAGAGCATTATAAACGTATTTATCCAGTTGTAGACTCACTACTCCCAAAACGCATATTTTTACTATTTATTTAAAACACTGACAAAAAAGTGTTCAAAGACTTTTTCAAAATGTTTGTATTATTCCTCAGTCACAAGGCCTGAATACAAAACAAAGCAGGTTAGCAATTGATGTACCTATGACACATTTTGGGGTTGAAGGATTCTTATTCAATTAAAATTGTCGTTAAAATCTTTTGCAAAAACGTGCATTAATGGATGTTACCTGTCTCAGCAGCCCCTCCTCTCCCAAGGCCCGCACCAAGCCCTTTGTGTCCATTTGCCCCAGTCGCAAGATATACAGAGGACGTCCCTCTAAACCACATAAACACACACAACACAAGTCAATAGGCAGATCAAGTTAGATCACTTCATGTGTTCAGGTCCTCACTCAGCCTGGCGGATCAGCTGTTCCGTTAAAAGCAATGACTCAAACGTGGGAGCTACAACAGATGGTGCTCAGACTTTACGGTCAATAATTAACAGGCCATTTAAACCCATGAGGACTTTTTAAATACAGACAAAAAAAACCTCTCCCGCCTCGTTATCTCCACTGCTGAGTGTCCACTTCCCCCCACAGTACAACAACAGTAGGCAGGGAAATGACATGAAACTGAGTAGAGATAGTATTGGCAGGCAGCCAGTATGAGACAAGTACCTCTGTCATGGTGGTGCCATCCTCCGGTGTAATAGTCCTGAAGCAGCTGTGGGCGCTCCCATGTGTCCAACAGGAAGTCCACCTGGTGCTGCTTCCTCCAGGTGAGCGATTGGCACAAGAACTCCCTGGCTTTGTCCATGTTGAAATCTCTGGCCCTCAGGAAGCGGAGCACATGCTGATCCTTAGGAATCTGAAAGTTAAAATGAATAATACATTCAAAGACCTTTCCCAACCTTTGATCCAATGAATGCTTTCTATTAATCATCAAGTGGGCAGATGTCCAGGCATAAATGTGCGTTTTACAAAATTGCACAAACTTCTGTGCAGTCAAACAATCTCTCTGTGTGTGTGTGTGTGTGTGTGTGTGTGTGTGTGTGTGTGTGTGTGTGTTTATTTGACCTTGCCCTTGTGGGTTTCCAAGAGCCACTGGCGCAGTCGGATAAGACAGCTCTCCTGCAGAGGCGTTAAATCACCAAGGTAACGCCTGATGTAGTCGGCATCCAACTTGTCTGCAGGCCAAAGAACATGTTCAATGTACAGTTAGCACATATCGCATGCATACATCTGAGAAAACAGGAGCTGTACAATTGATTTATATTTATAGACTTAAAGTGAAGTCCTATGTAAATATCTACATCCTGGGTAAATCTACCGTAAAAAAAGTCAATATAAAAAGGAACAGGGCTTACAAGAAATGATTATATTAATAGTAAAACTGGTAAACTATTGATTATATCACCAGTTAAAGATGACTTCGACAACACAATTCTTCTAACCTAATCACTGTACTGTTTTGGGTGTTAGCTGCTACTCTATAACTGATTGTGACTAGAGATGAAACACTGACCGTCAGGAGAGCCAGGCACGATCTCAGCGTCAGCGTCTGCGTCTGCGTCTGCGTCTGCACTGTCGGGTCCCGTCTGAGCACTGATCTCTGGGATGGGTCTGGCTGTGGAGCGGGGGGGCAGCTGGAGCCTGATAGTGCCGGAGACAACAGGCGGGGTCCAATGAGGTATGTAGGTTACTCCTTCGTCCTCCAGCTCTCTGAGGTAGTACTCTATCATTTCTTTTCCCTACAACACAACAAGGAGACAGTACTTTTGAAGTTACTGGGAAACGGTGGAAGGTGGTGTCGATTAAAGTTAATTCAAAGATGCACACCTTTTTAATACTGCTTGCATACTGTTTCATAGCTATCTTCTCTGCAGAGTTCTCAAATCCAAAAAAGGACTTAATATCCAGACTAGCCGTCTGTTCGAAGCACGTCCAGTCTTCATTCTCCGGATGAACCTGTGGAAGAGGATCAGAATGTATGATGTAAATTACATCTTTAATACAGTATGTTACAACCCTTGTCATGAAAAAGGGGCAAAATCAGCAGTGCGTTGCAAGATAATGATTGAAAAAAAATGTATGCCGCAGATGACTCGATGTACTGAAGTAATCACAAGCAGCAGAAAGGATATTGCTAGTGGGGGTTATGTTGGGGAACGTCATGAAATGTTACAGCACGGTAGGTATTATTGGATCAAGAAACACTACATCGACTTTAAAAGACCCAACCTGTAGATACAAGTGCATTTGGCACAACATGAGAGGATCATTTAGAACAATTATGCCCTTGGTAGTGAAGCAAGGTTTGTATGCACATGCAGCGGTGGGGATCTCGTCTATAAATGTGACCCTTTTTTTTGCAGAACACATTGTATAAGTGACGAATAAAAACAAGAAAGTGAGTACAACATCAAATAAATCAAAAATGTTGTTCCATCCTGAGGCTCACCGTGTAGTTGCAGGACTCATAGACAATGACCCTGTTGGAAAACGTCTCGTTGCGGACCTCGATGTGGAGCGTCCTGTCTCTGTGATTCAGAGTGTTCTTCTGGAGAAAGTACAGGTAGTCTACACCAGCAATCTGCATGGAGATTAAAAAAAAACATGGTTTACACTCAAATACATCAGCAAGTGGATCAAAACAACCTTTCAAACATTGACAGATAATGCCACATCTGACGCAGTCTTGGCAAACATTCCTATTTGTGTTCTAATGTCTAATTACAGCAAATGTTATGAATGTCTCGTGGCCTTCCACGCTCTGGTAAAGGTCGGAGAGGATGTACCCGTTTCAGAAGCCGTGGGGCCTCGATGTCGATCATACAGCGCCTCTCCGTGACCACCGTGGATCCATCCTTGCTTTGGGTCTCGTTGACGATCTCACTGTCCACGAACACTGGGATCAGGGGCGACTTTGGGAACCTCCTCACATAGGCCTGAGAGGGGGAAAGAAAATGATTTATAAAATACATGTGTAGATTCTTTAGGTCTCTGTACATTCTGTTCCCTCTGAAGGATGTTGCTTTTAACCTGCCCACTATGAGGAGCTCTCTGATTGGGCAGGAAAGCGGCTTTGAATGTTCCGATTACAAGAAGGTCAGCTGATATTTCCAGAAGTCTAGACTAGACTGTTCCTGGCTCATGACTACAGCATGTGATGTCTTTGTGTGTTTAGGATGCATTCAATCGTTAGAGGATTTAACAGTTCATATAAAAGCAAACAGCCTCAGTGATAGCTTTTATGGACTTGTACTGTCAACAGCACACTGTGTGACACTCTGTCTAAACCCATATCACAAAAGCTCACCTGGCAATATTGATTGAGTGGTTGTTTCAGGATATGCAAAATAGTCCAGAGTCTATGTAACTAGTAGCAGCGTGGTTTCGCTGGGGAAATATTTACAAGTCACCTTACGCAGGGAACAAAGTTAACCATCACGCTATAGCCTTTGCAGATAGGACTGGGGAGTTCCCTATCCTCTTTTAATTCTCTCTAAAAAACTAATTTGTATTGGTGTGTTTTGACAAGGTTTGTTGCCTGAATTCACCTTTAAGTTATTTCTTAAAACCAATTTATATACGGCATTATCCTGATTCTGATATGTAGCTCCTTTGTTAATTGTTGTCTAGCTTTTTTTTATTGGTCTACCATTTTTATCTCGTGGAGCAATTCAGTCTTATTTCAAAAGTACTATATAAATAGTGTATTATTAATTCATTGTTAAAAAATAGCTGCCTGTTAAATATTTAAATATATAGAGTAACCATAAAGCAGTTCTGCATGGTTTAGAAACATATTTGTATCACTCCTGATATACAAGATTAGTGGGAACCTAATAGCAACAAAATATGTTTTCTTATGTAAGAAAACAATACTATCCAACATATTAAACATCATATTCCACATTTGCATTACACCGGCTAAAAGTTTAATGTCTGCGGAGCAAGAAAAATGCTTTGTTTTCTCAGCAAATCTTGATTATATGCAATTTTACCAGAGTCAAAACACACAGTTGGCTTAGTCTATCTGTTCATTAAAAACCCAGGAAAGTCATAAAAACGTGTCATGACAGGGACAACAATGATGTCACTAGTTAAACATCGAGTGCTATCCAGGACACAGATTGTTAGCTGGAGTAATAAAAGTAATGAGAAGGCTCAGATAGAAATGGGAGGCTGACTTTTCACTGGCCCTTCGCCCTCAGGCTTTCCAGGCCTGGATCTTTTCACAGTGGCAGTTATTTAGTTGTCACAAAAGACCTATTATAGGATATTTTTCCCCTATGCGAAAGGATGCAAGATACATTTCATATCTGAGATTTTCTGTAATATAAGTTTCCTTGGAAATGAAGCTTGTGTAGGTGTAAACTAAGACTGCTTGGTGAAGGAGTTATAGTCTGCAGAGCAAAGTGTTACTGCAGCATCACTGCTCTGAGGATATTGCACAAGGCTTCGGCTTAATGTATAACTGCAGAAAACAAGTAAGAGCAGGCTGTGAAAGTGGGTGAAAACACATTTATGGAAATGCAATTGGAATTACATTTGTCCTACTTTTGCTCCCATTCTTACATGGATGTGGGTTGTAGTTGAAGAGAACAATACATCAGTATCAAAAACAAGAATTTCACATAAACTAACATGGTGGATAAATGTTTGGAAAGTGGGATTTAGCTTGTAATTTCAGTACATTTATCTAAATGACTAGAATGCTGCTGCACTGAAATATAAATCATATATTGTTAGAAAAATGTCACGGTATATTCTACTAAAACCTTTTTTTTAAACAGCAGCAATTATATAAAATAACTTTAGGACTCCTGCCCTCTAAAATAATAACAACAGGACAACACACTCCAGCTGCTTCCCTTTTTGTCAAAAAGTGGACTTATTTTTCATTTTGGTCTTAAATTATTTAGCGATAAGTATTTTTTCAGGCTTGTTTCAAGCTGGATGACTTATCTCCATGAATCTTACGAGCGCATCTCTGGTAAACACGAAGACAAAAGATAAAACAGCTCTGACGATTACATTGAATGATAATGTACTGAGAATTTCTTTCATCTAGGGCGAAAACATCTAGGCAAAACACAAGAGCTTCATGGAGCAACATTTGCTTCTGTATTCTGTGCATATTCTTTACCATTACTTTTTGCATACATATCCAACACCTAGGCAAGTTAAATAGGCATAACATATTTAAATGGTGAGCCTGGCATTGGATAAAGAAATGTGAAGTTCATTAAGCAGCTCAGACCCTACATAATTCTTTTTTTTAAAACCACAGCATTCATTAAACAAAAGAGTGTTTACAGTATACTCTGCTTATTCACTCAACACAGCATTCATTGCATGTTATGTACTATCCAGAGGGAAGCAGATGACCCTGGTAGGCAGACAAGGCTACAGATAAGCGGTCGAGGTTTATGAGAAAGTCTGGTTTCCTGAAAACTGCAATAAAGTGGAATCCACTAAGAAAGCAGTTTAATTTATATTTTCAGAATTTATATTTCGTTTTTATTGCGGCAAACTTGGTGGCTAAAGATTGCAGGGGTCAAAGCTACACTGGCAACAATAATAACAAATGCACCTTGGTCTCCAGCTTAGTTATTTGAGATAATCCACAGTAATGACCATAGCTTGCCTGTATAATGGCCCTGGATGTAAACACACTACTCACCGCCATTATCAACTCAAATGGATGCTTGTAGACCCGGACAGGGGACTGGTATTCCTGCACCATGTTGACGCCGTTTCACAGGAAGCTTCTGTTAGATAACCACACAGACACTATCATGACTCAGCGAAAATACACACATTAAAACAGCATGACAGCAATTTCCGCGAGTTACATTCTATCTATGGTACAGTGTGACTGTTGTAAACACATTACATTACAGCAGCTGAGTAAAGTCTCAATGCATGGACAAAAATACTTTCACTTGACATTTTTTATGATACTGCAGATTCGTGTTAAAACGTAGAAGAAGAAAACAATAGGAGCCGCCAGTTAGCATCTTTAGGATACATACTATCAATAATTAATGAGAATAGATTGATACCGAGTTTACAAACTAAACTCGGACATGGAGTACTCTTTTGGTTAGTGAATACGGTCTGAGAAGCGAAACAAAAAAGAAACTTGACTTACAGCACTCTTGAATCCTGTTTTCTTAATGTATGGTGCGTCACTGTTTCTCTCCAACTCTCTGTGCATTATCCATACTGTCAGCTGGCAAGGGAAAGAAGTAAACTGGTTTTCTAATTTTGTAAACACGAGAAATGAAAACTACAGATGGTCCATCCGTTAGTCTGAAGCACAGACTCCGCCTTCTTTTAGACAAACAGGAAGTCCGTAACACTCATTTTTTTCCAAACCATCCGACGCTTTATTGTGAGGATCTATGGAAAGCACACACTGACGCATTTATAACATGCAGCGGTAAGTGGTGTGATGTTACTAAGTGGATTTAATCAAGTAATGAACTTAAACACAATTTTGAAGTAATTGTACTTTACTTGAGTATGTTATGCTACTTTGTACGTCTTCTACTCCGCTACAATGAAGAGGTAAATTGTGTACTTTTACTCCACTGCATTTTTGAAATTAATTAATTAATTGATTGTATTCATTTTAACAATACACTTGTTTTGATTTAGACATTACATTTGGTAGTTATTTCTACAAATAACTTTGACATATTAACAGTCACTACACTGATTTTGCCCAAATAAAACCAATCAATTAATTAAAATGTTTCACCTTCAAAATATTGCCGATCATCCGTTCTTGAGGTCATGATGGAAATTAAGTTTCCAATAATGAAACACGCAACCGAGGACATAGTTTGACTAAAGACAGCCACATATTTATATTTGTTGTAGATGTGTATAGCTTCAACTGCTTAGCAATTGTTATTCACATTGTAGTAGGTGTTAATATAAAGTGCCATTTATACATTAACATTCAATTATTGGCCTCATTGTGCCTTTTTAGTCCTCTGAATTGTGTCGTATTATTAACATCTCTCTAGTTTTCCAGGATACAAAATGTGCTGTATCTCATTGATGTTCAGTCCTCTACGCATAAGCAGTGAAAAAAGACTGACAGCGTTGCAACAACATCTAACGTTTTATCCAGGGACACTTTCTTGTCAAGGTATCTCCGTCTCTTTACTGCCTCACAGCAGCTATTCCGGTGAGATGCATCTTGTCCCACATTGAGTCTCAAGAAGCAGCATCCGTAGGAGGGGGATTCAAAGCTTCTGGATCTGAAAGTCTTCAAAAGATACTCAAGTCCAGCAGGGGGCATCCTGAGAGGGGGAAGTAGAGTTCAGATAATCTCCTTCTCCTGCTCAGCCTCAGGCATGAAGAATAATATTACCACAAAACACACTGCTGTCTCCACACAATGTGGGATAAAGAACTGTCATTCTGCTCCTACACAGGAAATACAACACAATACGTGAGATCTGGGTTTAATCCTCAGTAACAGTGACTTTTTGACCTATTTAAAGTTTTGGTTTCCCTAAATTGACCTGTAATTTATACTGGTAGTCAGTCCCATTTAGCAGATACAAAAACAAGGACAGATCCTATCCTGCAGGCCTTCCTCATAATTACTGAGAAAGTTGAGGTGTCATTCCCATTTGATACCCTAATTAGGATCAAGAGGCAAAAAAACCTCCTTGACTCCATTATGACAACAGTGGTTACTTTGAAATCCATATCCTGCCACATCCCACCGCCTAATTCGAAGCACATGACAAACACAATGACTCATCTGTTCCTTCTGCTGTAAATAATCACCTACACTTTGAGTTGTTTGTGGTAATTATAGTCCAACAAAGTGAAAAGCGAACACTGAAGTTTAACGGTTTCTCCTCTTAGCTTGGCTCTCTCAAAGATCATCATCCCTTTTTCTTTAGAATCCTCTTAGTGTTCCTTTCTAATTAACTCCAACAATGACTAAAGCATATTGGATTTATTTCTCTCAAGATTTAAAGATGGCTTTGCATACATCAGCCGGTGATGAACTGAAACCTCGGGGCAATAACTCTCATGAAGATTATGCAACTATACAGCTTTGTATTCATGCATTTGTAATCCAGAGAATAAGTAAACCACTTTACATCCACTCTTCAGCTACGGTTATAAAATAATAATGTTCAGAAAGTACATCTGTTTAGTAAAAGTGCACATAAGCAATGACTTGTGAATAATTTTTATGAACCAAAATCAATATTGTTTTTTCTCCTCTTTGAAGTTAGTTTCATTCGGCTTCGAACACTTTGCTGTTTTCTTCCTCGTAGCTCCAAGGAATGGACCTTAGGGAGAAAGTGAATTTGAATTCAAATGGAGATGATCTCAGAAAAAAATATCTAATATATACGAGTACAGAGTGTCCAGTATCCAGCAGCTGCAGGGTTTAGTACTGGATAAGACCATTTCAAATTCAATGAAAGTACCCTCTGACCCACTCCAACTTAACTTTCAATACTGAATAATGAAGTGTGTGTGTGTGTGTGTGTGTGTGTGTGTGTGTGTGTGTGTGTGTGTGTGTGTGTGTGTGTGTGTGTGTGTGTGTTGTCCATTATTTTAAGAAGAAAACGGTTGTTTATAGGCTACTCCTGCAGTTGCCTGGAGGGAAAGCTCAATAAAGTAATTCAAGTAACACAACTAAAACTACATTTGAGAAGAAATGGAAATATAAAGAAATGATTAACAATAAAAACAACTTTCTCAACTCACAGTTATCTCCTGCAATAAATAAATAAAATGTAATTTGAGTATAGAAAATAAAGTATATCCAGCAGTAGTAAAGCAATGCTTTCAATTAGATCAGGTGATTGATGCAAGTTTATAAGAATACTTTCATTTACTTGTATTCATGTGACATACAATTATGTATTGTTTTATTATTAGATTGCAATATTTGTTCATAAAAAAAGGCTTGCATGCAATTATCTATTAAGTGAGCAATATATATTTCCCCAAACTCTTTAATCTGCTGTAATGAGGAGCTGATCTGAAGATATGCCAGCTGGTTAGATGAGACACACTTAGTTCAGCATAAAGGTCAAACTGAGGAGCAAGCAAGCGTGGGAAGATTATTAGTGATTCAAGTCCTGCCAGATCATGAGAGGCACTGTTTTCTTTTTTTTTGAGTGAGTGGTTGGAGGTAAGAAATAATGACAGTATCATCATGCTTGGTGAATACACCTCACATGGTACGGACAGTTCTTTCACGTTGCTCTCACAAAGGCAGGTGTTGTTCATTAACCATCCACTTGGGGTCCTCAGTTTGTTACTGATCATTGGAAAGTAAAACAAATCTACAAAGCATGAATGTTATATATTTGAAAAGACATTACCTTAAATGATTGACAGAATTTATATTGGTAAAAACACTTGAGCAGCAGGATCTTTATACCGTATGTCTTTCAGAAAATCACGAGATTAAAGCGTCATTTCCCGGGCTTCCTCCATAAATACAGCCTGCAGCTCCTACACATTGTCCAATGTCAGATTAATATTAACATTTATAGCACCTGCAGGAACTCTCTCAAGTGCCATGTGGTGTATACTAAGTTTTAATAGCTTATATTCTCATTATTGATCCTAGCAGGTGAGTGCCTACTGTAGACAGAAGGTCAAAACAAACCACTTGGAAAATAATGGTTTGCATACAGTATGTTTTAATGAGGAGAAGGGGCATTAGCTGTCTAAACTTCAGGGACATCTTTTTGTAATTGAGTATATTGCATTAGGAAGAATTCATGTTTTAACAGCGAAATGATTTCCTTGCCTGGTCTCTACCACCAACGCGCACTAACCCTTCGAATGAGCACAGTGCATTTTGCTCAGTACTCAGTATATGAACCAATCTCATCCGTAGAAGGTGACGAAGTAACAGTTTTGATGTCATATCCGAAACATCCATGCATTGTTGTGCAAAGATATCGACTGAAGTAATAATGCTAAGTAGCTAACCCCGGCAAGTCCTTACTTGTAATTCCACTTTTAGCACTAGAGCAGGGGTCTCAAACTCAAGGCCCGGGGGCCAAATCTGGCCCGCGACTTCATCGTATGTGGCCCCGCAAGAGCTTGCAAAGAATATAATACGTTTATTATAGGTTACATGCCACTTTACAGAAGCAGGTTGCCCATAAACTACATGTCCCACAATGCATCTCGTTTTGTGACATGCGCACTGAAGAGACTTGCAATGATTTGCCCTGGACTTCTGCTTTCAGACGTAGTTAATTAGGAAGTTATTATCCTATCCGATAATAATCCAATTCAGAGGCAATAATGTAATTTAATACATTATTTTATAAATATATTATATATTTATATAGTTACAACCGGCCCTTTGAGTGCAACCTTTATGCGAATGTGGCCCGCGATGAAATTGAGTTTGACACCCCTGCACTAGAGGTGTGCCTCTCCTCAATCAGACAAGAAGTAGAGCTGCCCTGCTAACGCAAATCAGTACACAACAAGAGGAATCAAAGTGAGAAACAGCAAGCAAAATATTTAAGTCAGGAGGGCACACACAAAAGGCTCTTAACAATTAGTATCTTCATCTCATATGATTATTGCAATGTGAAGTTATTTTAAAACTGCCATCTGTTTCTGCAGAGAGTTATTTCCACCCACACAGGGGCATTTGGTCATCTTTGCTTTGTGTGAATGTGAAATGTTGTTGTGAGGTAACACCAGTCGTCTGTCGTAGCCGCTAGTTTTTTTTATGTTCTTGTGTCCATTAAACAAACTATAAAAGCTTACACTGATAATAGCACAAGGTTAGTGGCAAAGTTAACTCAAAGATGACTAAGGAAACCTATACACACCACTAATATACCAGTGTACATGAGAAAGACTCAAATTCTAGTTTTCTTTGCCCTATTGGCTTTTTAAAATATATACTAATGACAGTGAGGTGAAATGTGGATAAGGTAGCCAGATATTTCAGATTGCACCCTTAAAGCATGCTGGTGAGGAAACATAAAGCAGAATAAGGTTAATTTGAAGGCATGGCTGATAAGAATAGATTTTTTTCTTGCCCTAATTGAAACTTGGAATTGCTTTAGATTTATGTCCGACTTAAAAAATGTACTGATATCTTAGTCATGAAGATATAACCTACCACTGTCCTTTGAGACACTAACAGCATACACCATTTCATATAGTATTCATAAAGAAAACACATTTGTCTATTTGTACGAAGGTGATTTACATATCTGTCATGCAGAAAGTGGTACACCAACGCACATGTAAAGGGAAGTGAAATACATCCCATCCATTCCCTGTAAACCCCCACATTAAACCGTGCCAGCTTGTAGTACAACCCCAAGGATAACATCTGAAACAAGACCAGAGAAAGGAGGTGTGATTTATGAAATCCCATGCCTCTCATCTACGAGAAAATAAGACAGATTCTTAAAGTGCATACTCGTTCAAAGAGACATCAAGCAGAGCAGAAAAGCTTAAAATTAGCCTTCTAAAATCACTATAAGACAGAAAACCACATTATTGCCTTGGAGCGGGCTAAAAATAATTACGTCTGAGAGAAATATATATTCCAACATTGTATATGGGGAAAAAAGAGCTGGCAGACAGTAAAACTAGATGAGGAAACCAACCAGCTATCACACATCCAACACTGCCCTGAAATAACAAAAGCTTCTTCCAGCTGAACGCGCATCTTAGCCCGGGAGGCATATTTCACCTCAAAAGCTGTGACATTTTTTTGATGAAAGGCTGCAGAATTTAGAGCATGCTAAAACTGTCAAGGTTTGTCCTCACACATGAAGGGCATACAGTATGCTACAATTGGCAGATAGAAGACCAGTGCTAATGGGGTGCAGGTGATTGTGCTCAAACAGCTACAGTTGCCAAAAACATTCAGTATCCGTGGAGTTGGCAGCTGGAGAAAGTTGTTATCCTGGTGTAATGATGATCTCAGAGTCGGTAATTGGAATACATGTTGGTCCTCTGATATAAAGATGGATTGCAATGCATTGGACTCTGAGGCACAACATAACAAATGACTCTGCCTTCAATCTACTCAATCATCTTGATGTATGCTTCCAGTACCCTTTCATAGTCAAATGAGGAGCGTACGGGCAGCTCTGGATAGAATAACTCATTCAGGAGATTTAAAGGAAACATCCTCATATCATATCAGTCATCTTGTCTCCGCTCTGTTGCTACATCCTAGATTAAGGGCCTCCATTAGTCAGTGTCAGTCAGGTTTTGGTATGGAAATGTTTTCACTTGTTAAACTTGATATTACCTACATGTTGAAGTTATAAGGTGTGGTCACCACTTGCTGCAGTTAATATCACAGATGCAAGCAAGGTACTGTATATAACATTGAAGCCAAGTTGAAAGCTAGTCAGACTTTAGTTAGACTTTTTGAAAATGGATTCATGACTATCTTAAGCGTCTTTGAGTTGTAGAAAAGCGCTATATAAATATAATGTATTATTATTATTATCTTTCAAAAGCTGATATGAGAAAATCAATACCACACTCATGTCTGTAAGCTAAATACAGTATGCATCAAAAATCAAGAGCCATTAAGCTAAGCATTACGACTGTAAACAGTTAGCCTGGCTCTGTCCAGAGGTCGCAATCTCAGACTATTGACACTTCTAAAAACTCACTAATCCCCTGTTATTGTTTGGCGAAGGATTTCTTGGCTGCTTGTAGTAACTTCCTAGTCCTGTTGTGACTTTGTGACTGCCAGGTGGAGACTCTAGAAAGTCACTGCACCCGGTCATGAAACAGATAAACTACGTAAGCCTTCTGTAAAACCTCAACCTGTTTTCTTTGCTTGCTTCATATCTACAGTGCAGATCTAAGATAGATCTCCCATCTGACGCTCTGCAAGAAAGTAAATAGCAGAGTTCCCAAATGTCCAACTTTTCAGTTTTTGACCAAATAACTGTGCATTCATCTTTAGAGGGCCAGTTATTGATTTCGATTAAGCTATTTAAAATATGTGTTTCTTTTAAGTTCTATTTAATTTATAGTTATCCCAACACACCTCTTGATAGAAGTATGTTTTATTGGCCTTGAAGGAATTGCCTCCCCTAGCTTAACATCCACATTGACTGTTCAAACTAATTTTCAGGGAAGATATCACCCTGCAGAATATTGCAAAAGACATCCAGATATATTCTGTATCAACATGTATTCTTCCATATGAACAGACAGCACAGTGTGTGGGAGAAAATTCAATGTGGCGCTGTGCTTTCAGTTGATAAATATGTCAGCATACCTTCAGCTTCACAGTTGATGTTAAGAAGAGCAAACAGAAATCCTCAGGTGTGCAGATATTCATAGATATTTGTTTTGTTGTGAGGCCACAGTCGGTGTCACACGAATGCGGTGACATGTTATTAGTTAGCTCTGACAAGCTGGGTAGCAGCTGTGTCCATCAGTCGAGAGGGAAGCCTTAACCAGCTCAAATTAGATCAATTAAAATGGAGATTATAGCAGGGAGATTTGACAGTGACATGCCACTTTGATTTATCTTATCCCAATGCCATCCAAGCAACCAGCTCTGGTGGCACTGCCTGTTATCACTCCCTAACACAAACACCTTTGCTTCATTTTAGTGTTCTTATATAGATGTGGCAGCTCAGGAGTAATTTGTAATTACTTCAGGCTGTATGAAATGACTTCCTTGTGCATGTGGCTATAAATGATTGGACAAAGCCTCCTGCTGCTCCTTGATTTGATTTCTCAAAATAGCTGATATACCATACAGTTTGAAGCATGCAGACACAAGTATTATACATCTCTTTTATAATTAGTAGTGAAAAAAACTAATTAGAAGTCTTGAGAAGCTACAGGGAAGAACCAAAGTTGACAGCGAGCATTTTCTCCCACAATGGCACACACCAACAAACACAACACTTTCCATTACCCTTTACTGAGTCATGGTTCAATGCAAAAGAACAAACAGGAAGTCAGGGGAAATAGTTAGCCAAGCGTTGAATCATTTATCAAACAACGCCTTTAGCAGGCTAACAGTGAGCCGAGGTACTCATCTGAAGCGTTGCAGGGCGGAGGAACATCTTTAATCATGGGTAAACATCTTAATCATTTACCACACAGGAAGTGCGTTTTGGCACCAGGCCATTTACCACTTAAGGGAGTTGTTCTGCGGAAGGGCTGGCACTAAAGAAGCCGCGCTTAGCTCGTGGAAACACGTATCCGTATCAAACACTCGTGATGAACGCAGATGGCCATGCAGGAAAAGCTTGGGGTAGAAATCATTTTGATGTATAGATTTACATTCATTATTATTGATGAATGAGAGATAAAACATTTTACTCTAACGAGGACACATATATTACTCTTGCAGTTTTATTAGTGGATTGAAAAAGTTAGGAGGTATGCTTTAGTATTCTGCACATGGAAATAACTTTCTTTGAATTTTACATCAGAGACAGAGCTGTTCATTATAGTTATGCCGTGATGACTAACAGATACAAGACAAAGAGAGATTGCACTCTCATTATTGAGATTTTCCCATAATATGCACATGAAATTAAGCTAAGCTAAGCACTGAGGCTAAAGCTAACAAGACGCTATAACTAACAAGTCCTGGGCAAGAGGTCTGTATCCAATAGATGAAATTGGCAAACGTATCACAATTTAACACAGGTTTGACTGAAGTTGCTGGAGTGTGAAAGTTGTTGGCTAGTTAGCCAGGCATGCTATTTGTGGCAAACCTTAAAGCATTAAGAAATAATAAATGTTGCTCTTTCGTTGGCTGAATAAAAAACATACAACCCTCCAAACTCTTTCGATAACCTACTGATTATTACTGTTATTGGAGCCTTGCACACAGCTTCAATATGCTGAGAAATAAGAAAGATGCTAACAGGCCTGCTAATACTTGCTAAGCTGTGATTGGTAAGTGTCTCTTTGTGGCAGGGTTTGGGCAAAAAGTCAAGTGAGCGAGCCAGGAGGTAAAGTGACTTCACAAGGTAACATTTGGAGGAATCCAATTTCCTCTGCTATTCTAGGGCTGTGATAGAATATTAAAATAATTATCTGACATGTTGCTTCAGTTTGTGATGAGATTGTAAGATATCACTGCATCCTCAGAAGCAAGTTCTAACAGCTACACTTAAAAGCTTTCTTTTATTTGCTGGACATGAAAGAATTCTGCCATGCGTGATTTTATTTCTGTTGGACGTGAGCATTTTCTAACCAATGTGACACTTTAAGTACAATTATTCCCTCACTATTTCCTCACTTCTCCAGCTTCAGGGGCAAACTACAAGTTTGAATGCTGATACAGCAGTTTCCCAACTCTAACTCTTTCTCTGATCCGACTTTGAGCCCTCTCACCTCCTGCATTAATCCATAGTTCACTGAATAACTCATAAGAACATGCAGCAAGCTGGCAGTAAAAACTCCATAATACCTTTGATCCCTCCACAAACTTTTACATCAAGGTCCTGACAGCAATTGATTCAAGATCAACATGTTTTTCCTATGATTCCCATTTGAGACCTCTTGCTTTTTACTGTATATCCTTGGCATGGCGTTTGTAGTAGTTCACTTTGAACTTGCTCTCAGAAGTCCTAATAAAAACAGACCCACACTTTTGCTTCTTTTTGCTTTTCTGACATCTCACTCCTGCTTCACTTTAAAAACTAGCCCCTAGCCTCTTATCAAGCAGCCTTGATTCCTTTCCCTACTTTTCAGTCATTTGTCTTCTCTTTTCTTTTTTCTCTGCTGGAGGACTTTTTTCTCTCTCCCATACGCCCACACACCATCTCAATCACTGCTCCTGCAGCTTGACAGTCCACTCAGACAACAGGGTATCACAGGTCAGATGGACTGTCTATAAGGGGGAGGATTTCTCTCCTTCATCCCTCCTTCCTTCACCCTCCAAACCTCCCTTATTTGTTAGGACTGAAGGTTTCCAGTCACCAAGCTTCTTTTAAAGCTCAGCCAAAGCCATCCAGACCCTAACAATCTCCCACATGAGACTGTGGAGGATTGGTTCTTATATCTATTATGCCATTCACACTCAGCTCTATGGATTCAGTAATGGAGAGGCCTTTGCAATTGTGCAGAGTCCGACAGTGAGACAGCTGTGACAGATGCAGTCTGGGTGTCTGTTGCTAGCAGCCAGCTGGCAGTGGGAGCCATGACTCAGTAACAGAGAATGACTGGAGTAGCCTCTTGACTTCTCATTGAGCTCTAACACTGCCACTCGTGCATTACAGAGGAAACACATGGAGATAGGTCTAATGTGAAATGTGTCCTTTTACTGTAAGAGGGTATGAAATCCTACAGAATGAGGCCGTGCCTGCCTGGGGGCTGAGACTTGCCTCTGCACGAGGCTTGAAATGTTGCAAATATGAACCTGAATCCATGAAAAATTGATTAACCAGGAATCATAACTCCTCTGACTAAAGGACAAAAGTGAATTTGAGGGGAGCCTCCATGAAATATATTCACACCAAAAGGAAGCCTGGCATGCTTTCCAGACAAACTTAGCTGCTGCAATTCAAAGGAATAATTCAACATTTTGGGAACACACATTTCAGGTAGCACAAATCGGGGAAAAACAGGAAAGAGAATACAACTTCGATATAACCTCCTCAGCTGAGGTATATACAGCTGCTATAAGTGTAACTTTTTTGGACAAAACCTCCATTGTTGTGAAATAAGTCTACGTCTCTTGACAGGGTTTGCATTAATGATGCGATTTCCAGCTAACTTTATCATGAAATATATCATATCGATCGACGGGAGTAGCTGCCGATCATATTTCTTATACAGTGCCACTAGTATAGTGTGTGTTGATACAATATGGGTTCTTCTCTGAGTGTGCAAAGTTGAAAAATCAACATACACCGTTGGGATTTGTTATATATTGGCTCTGTTTGCGCTGCCCCCTCACTCCTAGCTGAGATGCGAGTTGAAATAAAGCCTCACTGTGCTACACAAGAGAAGTTATCAAACAGCAGCAGAGCTCTCTGTAAATGGTGAGCAATACTTTTACCCCAGGTACTAAAACACATGCAATACAGATAAAAAAGAAAGCACAACCCGAGCAAGCCTCCATTTCACCTTTTCGTGAAAAATGAATCACAGCCAAATGAGGGGAATACAAAAAGAAAAGAGAAACAAATTACAATTATTCACACCAGCCAATTAATCTGCATAATGAGCAAGAATGCAAATACAATCAAGGGCTTTCAAGGAATGAAGTGATGTGAAAACAGGGGTTATCAGTTATGACTAACAGATGGCATTTCTCATTATCAACTATAGTATGTGATGAGAAAGCTGAGATAAAGGAGTGAAAAAATTAAACAAAGGTGACGAATCTTCCTAACATCTCTCTACATGCACACAAACCTTTTTAACACACTAGAGGAAAGGGATAACCCCAAAAGCTATAAAAGGGCCTCTTTAAAACTCCATTATTATGGCTAATATAACTTTAACATATATGTGTGATATTTATTTATCCACACATCACTAATGCGGAGCAACAAAGTTGTTAAGAATTCACACTAAACTCATAACAGGCGCACTCCATTAGGTGTTTTTGTTTCAGACACCTATTATTATGCACAAAGGCGTCTGCATACAGTACAGTGTGACTCAAAGAGAGCTGTGCAGTCATCATTTGTGATGCATTTATCTTTGTGGCAGTCAGCGCTGGGTCTCCACTCTGTAACACATAGCCAAAGAGCACAAGAGAGAATTAATTAGAAAGGAATATCAAATACGCAGCATTCATAAAGTGTGGGTAATTGGTCTTGGAGAAGGTATTAAAACCTTGGGAATACGAGGTAAGGATTGAAATTTAGAAAGAAAGAGGAAACTAGATATATAGAGAAACTAGAGCTCAAAAGAGTAAGGGGTCAGATAGGTGAGGAATGAAGACGCCTGCTGAGGTGGAGGTGAGTAATTAATCCTGGAACTGCATGACCTCTCTCTTTTGAAAAGGCGAACTGCAATGCCACGAATCATACTGTGCCATGGCTACTGTGAAGAACACACACCTTCACTGGGTTTGAGATGTGTTCTGCTGCAGCCAAAACACACTTCATGGTCAGAACATTATACAAGAGACACAATCCATTAATGTGTGTGAAAAGGGTCCGTGCTGGGAAATTGTACAAATCGTTTTCATCTGAAAAGTGAAGAGAAAATAAAAGTGTTAGGCTAAGGTAAAGGACATAAACTCATTAAACATTAAGGAATTTAAATGGGTAACCATATTTCATGTTCATTATTAAAAGCAAATGTTCTTTTGAAGCCTTTTGTCACAGTAGAGGCACAACAAAAGCAAATATGAACATGGTAGCATAACAGGGCCCCTTTAAAACTTTTTTTTAATGTATTTTTATTTATTTATTTATTTATGTGGATTTTGTTTTGCATGTATTATTATCATTATAATACGTTTTTTTTATGCAGAAAGTCAAAAACAAAGGTTTATAACATTGTTATTTATTTGTTTGTCTTCAATTACACCCTCAGCTTGTTTTGTTCCATCATTTCTATCGATCTATTCTGGAAACTTGAGAGAAGTTTTTTTTTTCTCTTTTTAACCAAAAATAAAAAGAATTAAAAAACGATCTTATTGAATTTACATGGAGGAAAATGAGCTGTGCCGAGAGCAAACATCCACAAATGAAGTATCTGCAGCTTGTAAAGCATTATTATGCAGAATGGATTTCTTATTAAGCAGCTCTTTCTTGGCAGGAAATAAAAATAATGTTGAAGTGGTGAAAAGCAGAAGTAGAGGTGAGTTTTTGAAGCTGAAAAGAAAAACACTTAAGAGTATGTGCAGCATTGACTAACTCTGAAAGGTATCAATTAAAAAAACCTGCTCAAGTGGTTTATTTTTCTTTAAAACTTTGGTTAAAAACCTGAATTTATCCGCATGAAAAGCCTTCCTGACCGCTGTCACACTCTTAGTCTTTTCTCTTTGGGTTTTTGAGAGAAAGTTAAATGTTAATTCAGAGATGAATTGAAGAGGCGAAAATGGGCATAATGTGAAATCGTCCTTGCTATCAGTCAAAGAGAGACTCGCACAATCATTAAATGAAAACCCCAACTCTGTCTTTTGAAGAAGTCTCATTAAAATCCTCTTATCTTAGGCAGAGTTTCAGCTTCAGTGGAGCAGCATCTCACACGATAACGACTTCAGCGACACTGCATTGTGCGAAAAAATTATAATGTCAGTCTGTAAAGGTGATTTAAAACAGTGCTGTGTATACATCTTTACTTAATGGTTTCATAATGAAAACATTAAGTGAATATGTAATATGGATTTTTTTTTCTTTGTGAAGCTCACACAAACAAAAAAATTGATTGAACTGGAAATGAACCTGGAAAGCGTTAGTGATGAAATAAATCTGCATATTTTACAGTCAGAAGAAAGAGAACATTTCTAAAGATATAATGAGATAATTGTCGTGATGTATTTATGTTCATATTCAACTTTCGTACATATGATTGTTTTTTGTTTGAGACATTATTTGCTGTCCTGCTAATGTTGACCACATTTCCTACTGTGTAGAAAAACAGGAATGCATGTGGAGAGGATGAAATTCTGGAAATAATGACTGTGCCTAATGGGGGGTGGGGGTGNCTGCTTGTAGTTTAGCTGTAATATAGGCTATATGTAACATCTAACATTTACAAAAGTCACCTGTAATAGTTACCTTATTTAGGACTAGATGCCGTTTGCATGTCTGAGAGCAGCAAGGTGATGAAGGGACCTTTGAAGACAGCGCCACTGCAGCGCATGCGCACTTCTTATCTCATAATTATGACTTTTTACCTCATTATTTCGACNTCACAGCAGCAGTATGCCTACTGTACACTATTGTCATTAGTGGCGTGAACGTTACAAAAATATATATTAAGGTAATGTCAAAGCTATGAACTGCATTGTAACAATGCAGTTCATAGCTTTGACATTACCTTAATATATATTTTTGTAACGTTCACGCCACTAATGACAATAGTGTACAGTAGGCATACTGCTGCTGTGAGTTGTAAGCCTAAGACTCTAACCCGTGAACGTTACCACAAAACTATAGGCAATATTATTGTTCATAACAGGTAATGTCAAAGCTATGAACTGCATTGTTGTTTAGCTGCAATATAGGCTATATGTAACATCTAACATTTACAAAAGTCACCTGTAATAGTTACCTTATGTAGCTGACGCTCAAAGGTCCCTTATTATTGTTTTGTCCTTTTTGAAGAGTGTTTAATGTATGCTTGAACTTTGTTTTATTTTGTAAAAATGATAAGAGTTGTCTTTCCGGAAGTCATGTGACCTCTTGCCTCGGATGTTTATTTGTGTTTGTGTGCCGTAAAAGTGTCAACGATGTGATAACGTAATTCTACTGCTGGTCTACTAGGCAAACACGTTTTCACGGTGTTTCATGATTGTGCAAAGAAGAGAATAAACGTGATTGTGGACATCGGTTCGATGCGTACTGTAATGTTCTTTCAAGACCAGAGTAGTTACACCTTATTTAGGACTAGATGCCGTTTGCATCATCACTGCCACTGCAGCAAGGTGATGAAGGGACCTTTGAAGACAGCGCCACTGCAGCGCATGCGCACTTCTTATCTCATAATTATGACTTTTTATCTCATTATTTCGACTTTTTATCTCATTATTTCGACTTTTTATCTCATAATTATGACTTTTTATCTCATTATTTCGACTTTTTATCTCATAATGTCGACTTTTTATCTCATAATTATGACTTTTTATCTCATTATTTCGACTTTTTATCTCATAATTTCGACTTTTTATCTCATTATTTCGACTTTTTATCTCATAATTTCGACTTTTTATCTCATTATTTCGACTTTTTATCTCATAATTTCGACTTTTTTATCTCATAATCATGACTTTTCATGGGGATTTTATTTTTTTTCAAGTGGCGGAAATGGGCTTCCATATAAATCCAACGAGTCTTGAGCCATACAAATCTGCTGCAGTTTCCTGTAGGCCTCCGGTGATATTCATCTTATTTTACACGCCCCCCTCCCCCTCCCCCTGTGAGCCAGTAGCCGTCGGTCTGCGGGACAGCGAGAACCGCGCGGAACTCAGCCTGGGCACACACGCACACCTGGAGCCTGGCTGGGAGTTTGTGTGTGTGCCCAGGCTGAGATCCGCGGTTTCTCTGTCCCGCTCCTCGCAGCAGCGAGCCTCGCAACGTCCCACCGAGTGTGTGAGGAAGTCCGCGGATTGGTCCACACGTAACGGCTCCGTGGACGTAACGTTGCTTCACTATACCCGAAATACGTCACTATGCCCAAGAAGTAAACAATGGAAAAAGATAAATGTCCAACGAGGCGTTCTGGGGCAGCATAGACAGGTATTTTCTGTGTTAGAGTTTTACTCGCTACAGGGTGTACTTTGAGGGTTTGTGACTCTGCAGACCGTTTACATGCAGAAAAAGCTACATAACACACAAGGGGACGGGTAATAACCAGAAAAGCATGACATGGGACCTTTAATACAATACTTCCCTTTTGAGCATTAACACTGTTATCATACATCCACCTCCATACCTCTAGATTTCTTCTAATACAATCCAAGAGAAGGGGAACAACAAAAGAAGGTTGGCTAAGGCAACGTGAGGCTGAGTATCTTGTGAAGGTATTCAAGGACAGGGTTTACTTTGTGTTATTGCCTTTCTGCAGCAACTCTGCAAGAAAACTGTCTGTGGAAACAATTACATGGAGGAATGATTTTACTGAAAAGACTTAGTAAATCAGAAGATGTGTTTCTCATTTGGTTAACCTAGACTTCTGAAGCCTCGTACGAAACAGAATATTGCATTCCTTACAACGGTATGGTACTGCGTTACAAGAAATACAAATACAAGTTACAGAACGGGCAAAAAGAACAATAACAGCATTAAAAAAAACTGACATATAGGCATGTAAGCTTTCCAATAAGAAATGCTCGACAACCTAAACTCAAGATTGAAGGCTTGTATTGTCATTTGTACATCGCTACAGTGTAGATATGTCAATAGAAATCTTAGGTCACAGGCTAAACCCCTTGCCAACATACTAAAGCAGCTTCGTCAAGAGCGATAAGCCTCAAATAATATGTATATTTATCTGCTGCTCTCATATATATACCACTTTCCAGTATTGCTCAAGCTCATCTCTGTACAGGTCAATTACAAAATATATAAACAAATCATTTGAAGCCAGCACTGAACATAAATCACAATGTGAGAGAAGATATTCTCCACACTTTGTGAAATTGACCATACAAGATTGATGATATCTTTTCAATTAGGATGAATCTGAAAGAAGACTAATTAAAATAATTCCCATTTCCCCCTATATTAAATTAGAAACAAACAGTTTTCTTGTTGTGGCAATTTATTAAACAACACTTATATACAAATATATTCATTACAGGACATGTAAAATATTACATCTCAACATAGTGTAAATGGCTTTGGGTGCATTTAGTACAAATATCCAAACTCCACGATGACACTGTAGGTATTCACACGACACCGAGCAAACACACTTGTGAATTTCAAGCATTTGCAATATGTAGTTTAATTCAAAGCTTCCCTCTTGGCTAAACTGATCCACCAAAAGACCCATTTCAGTTGTAAAGACTTGGGTTTCTAATGCAGCCGCCATGTAAACCTTTTAAACTGAGGCTTCAAACCCACCAGATTCAAAGTACAATCATGCAGGTCCCTGAGAGGTAATGCCATCTTGTAATTCCGCAGCCAGTCCTTTGTCAAAGGTAAAGGAGCTGAGTTTTTGTGTTTCAGCATTTCACCACGGACTTTCCTTTTCAAAGAGATTTCGCCGTGAGTTATAAAAGAGTCTCAGACCACAGATCCTCCTCTGGTCATAGGCAGTCTCTGCACAGAGCCACCTGGCCGACCCGATAGTCCCTGCAGGGGCAGAGGCGCTGGTATTTGGCGCTGGAGCCGGCGCAGCTAAACAGCAGCGGATCCTGCTGCAGGCCACATTCAGCATGCTCCGCTGAGAAGGCAGGGAGGAGGTGGTTCACCTGGGACTCCACTCCATCACACTGGAGCTCCAGCCTGAGAACAAACACGGAGCAGGACACACATTAGAGTTTATTATCTCCGTTTTTTTTATTCCACTTTGTCATTGCAGTACTAAGACAACGAAATGCAGTTAGCATTAACCAGTACGTGCAACAGAAGCAATACAGTTCAGTGTTATGGATGGATGGATAGATGGATAGATGGATAGATGGATAGATGGATAGATGGATGGATAGATGGATGGATAGATGGATAGATAGATGGATAGATGGATGGATAGATGGATGGATAGATAGATAGATAGATAGATGGATAGATAGATAGATAGATAGATAGATAGATAGATAGATAGATAGATAGATAGATAGATAGATAGATAGATAGATAGATGGATAGATGATAGATAGATAGATAGATAGATAGATAGATAGATAGATAGATGGATAGATGATAGATGATAGATAGATAGATAGATAGATAGATGGATAGATAGATAGATAGATAGATGGATGGATAGATAGATAGATAGATAGATAGATAGATAGATAGATAGATGGATAGATAGATAGATAGATAGATAGATAGATAGATAGATAGATAGATAGATAGATAGATAGATAGATAGATAGATAGATAGATAGATAGATGGATGGATATAGATAGATAGATGGATGGATAGATAGATAGATAGATAGATAGATGATAGATAGATAGATAGATGGATAGATAGATAGATAGATAGATAGATAGATAGATAGATAGATAGATGGATAGATAGATAGATAGATAGATAGATAGATAGATAGATAGATAGATAGATAGAAAGATGGATGGATAGATGGATAGATGGATAGATGGATAGATAGATAGATAGATAGATAGATAGATAGATAGATAGATAGATAGATAGATAGATGGATAGAAAGATGGATGGATAGATGGATAGATGGATAGATGGATAGATAGATAGATAGATGGATAGATGGATAGATAGATACTTTATTGATCCCAATTTGGGAAATGTTTGTGTTGCAGCAGCATAAAAAACACAAGAGACATAAGAAACATAAGAGAAATTAAGACACAAGAAATAAACTAAGAGAATAAAAGTAGTAAAAAGACAAAAATCAATAAGACACACAGGGAGCTGCTGCAACAGGCTGCCACCTAGCATAGCGCCAAAGCTAAATATTATTTCATTTAATATTAATTATTTATAGTATTATGCAAGTATATAAATATAAAAGATTTAAAAAAGCCAACGTTAATACAGTATGACAGTATGTATGGGTATACACACTATAGGTTAAGGTTTAATTATGAGACACATTCCAGACACAAAGGCAATTCAAAGTGCTTTACATAAGCATTAACACATCATATTAAAATAACTACATAAAAAAGGTGAACTACTAGGAATACAAATTGAATACACCCTAGCTGATAGAAATAAGACACTATAGACAGAATGAATATGAATATAATATAGACCAAATAAATATTATGATTAGTCTGAGTACGCTTTCGAAGATATAGCTGTACGGACAGTTTTATTAATACTGTATAATGAGTAATGCACCTTTAGGGACTTTTACACAGTAATATATTTATTTTATTGTTACAGTGCTGCCCCAAAACCTAAAGGAATTAGGGGAGATACGAGAGGAAACAGTAAAACTAGTGTCTTCTTCTGGATTGCATAACTTTAAACAAAAAAATGCAAATCAGCCTTAATGTTGTGGAGAGGAAAAGTTAGTTAGTTAGTCCAATTGGTTGCTTTGCAGAATGAGCATTCAAAAAGGTAATCAATAGTGTGGATGGGGCTTTCAGAAAGAACAGTTGAACTTCCATTTTCTATTTAAAGAAGGCAAATGCACTACAGTGTATATCACATTGATGGGTGTAAAGTTGACATGCAAATGTATATCCATAAGATTCCAGATTGGTGACAAATCTTTGTATTGAAAACAGCGTGTGTGTGTGTGTTGGCATCACTTCCCTTCATTTCAGCATTTTAAAGAGTCAACTATTATGTCTAAAAATGATTATTTTCCTCTGACACTTAAATCTCAGTGTTATCTTTCCACTGCCATGCATCGATAGCAGCAAATGAAACGATAAAAACAGTTCTGGGCCAAATGGTGAGTCAATTATCCCAATGAAGAAACAACTTACGCGCTGAAGGCCTCCTTAATGTTAATGAAGCGATACAAGGCAGGTTCACAGATGAGCTCTGCGCCCTGGCACGCCTCCACACAGGACTCTCCTTCCAGAGAAGCCAGCAGGCGCAGCGCACTGAGGGGCGGCCAGGATGTGTAGGAGCTGGCGTTGGAGGCCCAGGTTAGGATGCTGGAGTTAGGCAGCAGGACGAAAGGACTGCTCAGCCAAGACGAGTTTACAGGAGGAAAGGGAGCTTCGGGGGAACAAAAGTCCTGCAGGAGCAAAGATAGAGTGACCCAGATCAGTCATTTGCTCAGTGTTGTATAAGTGTAGCAGGAATGTGTCCTAAAATACTTCCTGTTAGCTTTAAAGTCAATGTTTTTTGTGAAAGGTTTTGGTTGGATCCCTGAAGCTCCATGGTTAACACAAGCTTATGAGATTTCAGATTTTGTTCTACAACATCAAATATGTCAGTCAATAATAGTGCAAATGCTAACAATTGAGAATACTAAACGTCATCCAACCGTGTCCGCATTTAGCTTAGCGGTTTATAACCTAACATTAGCTTTTGACTTATGCAGATTGCATTTACGCTTCAACTATTATAAAGAGGTGTTATTATGTGGCGACTCTGCTGCTGAACAAAGTATCATTCACTACGTTCCAGAGAGAGAAAATCCCATTGGCTTTTTGTCAAGAGAGCCTTTGCAATGTTAACTTCAGGGTCGGCCTACAGAAATACATCATCCCTGCTCCACTCTATTGCTAACACTTTGCCCTGTCAGCTAAAATAAACTCAGATCAGTGACAAATCATACATTCAGCTCTGCAATAGCTAAGCGGAGGAAATAATAACAAACATTCGGATACAAAGATGCTTATCAGAGCTGACACGCCCTCGTCAATCTTCCAGGAAATGATATGAATGCAGGCATGCCAAC
Source organism: Notothenia coriiceps (assembly GCF_000735185.1). Taxonomy (NCBI): domain Eukaryota; kingdom Metazoa; phylum Chordata; class Actinopteri; order Perciformes; family Nototheniidae; genus Notothenia; species Notothenia coriiceps. The sequence goes on along the minus strand of NW_011357595.1, from coordinate 101,722 downwards.
CAATAACAAGTGGGGGTTGGAGGAAGAATTAGACTGCGCTGAGAGCCCTGATTATATTTCCCCTCCAGCTGGGGCTATTCATAAAACCCAGGTAATAATATTTCTCTGACATGTCCCACTGGCCTCCGGTCTCGGTATTAAACAGGCTCCCAGTGCCCGCAGGCAATAACTTGGCTTCCTATCTCTCCATCTCTGCTGCTCTCCTTATCCCACACAACATCTGTGACACACACTCACACAGCTCATCAGGAATGTAACGAGCATGGAACGAACAAGGTTGAGAGATAGAGATGGAAGAACGTAAAGATGCTACCATTTTGAATTCTTTCATTAGTTTTTTTATCAAACCAATTTATTTGATTGAGTTCATGTATTTGGTTTTGTGTGAAGGGCTTGTTAGAAAATGTACATCATTTTTTATTTTCTCTGGTAATTATGAACAAGATACTTGTGCGTATGTGATTATAGCAAGTTAAGAATGAGTGCTGTGTGTCAGTTTACATACTTCTCTTAAATGTGCTATTTGGAGAGCACAAATGCATCATTGCGGTCCACATTTTTAGTGCGGAACAAAATAGGCTACAATCAACGCCATTGACTACGTACCAGAAGTTGTGGGACCAGCTGTTATTGCCTCGGTGAAGACAGCACAATACAAAAAAGTGTGTTTTTTTCACTTTTTAATAAAATTACGACTATACTGTGAAGCCACCATTAATTGTATAAGGTTAATTTAGCAGTCTTTAATGATTTGCTACTGCTAGCGAATGTTGCTAGTTTGCTAGCTAGCTAACCAACCCAGTCCCACTGCATTTCGTGTTATAGTCACAACATTTCATCTATTGATTCGTGTTCACCAACACGATTTTCCCCTTTTTTTCGTGTCACACAGAACGATTTTAAAAGCAATGTATTTCTATTGGTAGTATATTTCGTGCCTGCACCACGTATTTTTGTCCGGTCGGGTCTCGGAAGACCGGAAGCTGTGTGGTTCATAAAAACATGTTCTTACTCAATATCAAGCCACGATTATTGATTTTATTTTAAATCGTATAATGTCTGACTTTTTGTGCCGTCAATGACGAAAATAAATGGGGCTCAGAGGCTCAGAATACTGAAATATGTATTTTTTAAATCTTTTTTTCCTTCTAATTTGTTATTCTTTTCTAAATAACACACCGTTATTTACTCAACAATAACACACAATTATCCTTGTTTTTATTTATTGGTTTAATTCTATAATATCGGGCTTTTTTGCCGTCCGTCAGGAACTGAATTTCAAAACAAAGTCACCGGAAACAGACGTAGACGGTACACACCCACTGAACTGATTACCCAAGATCCTCAGCTATGGTTGAAGCTCGGTGATTGGATGTTTTAGCCGCAATGCAAGTTGGGATATGGTGTTTATGCGATATGAAATAATTATCAACAGAATTGTGTTGCCAGGCAACAGCTTGGGGTGAAAACAGTATTTCCGGTCTCGAAGTTTGCATAGTAATCTGCAGTACTCATCAACTAAAAACATCAGTTTATCCTTGTTAATTACACAACATTGATTGGTTTAAATTGTGTAAAATGCTTTTGTGTTTTCCCCCTTCGATTCGGAGAAACAAATAGTTTTTTCTGATTTTAGGATGGCCGAAGACACTACACTACCCATAATCCTCAGTTATTGTTTGGGACTACAGTCCCTTTGCTTGACAAACCCCGTGATTAATCTTCAAGCTCTGTGATTGGATGTTGGAGATGCAGAGTGCCAAGGTTACGCTGAGCGTCAAACAGCTCTTTGAAATGGAATGAAACCACAGCAGACTATCCAAAACTGGACTCGAACGGGTATAAAGTATATTCATTCAACTACGGTGTAGTTATGCAATGATGAAAAACTTGGATCGCAGGTTCCTCAACAGTGCATTACAAGACATCTATCAATATGTGTGTATACCTCCACCATTAAACTGTCATATTCTGCACATTTCTTATACTATCTACATACATCTTATAAGAGTATACTTAATATGTATAATATCAGTTAAAACAAGTGCTTCAACATAGTTAACATTGCAGGAAAGCAATATATTAGACGTTAAGTAATTTGTAAGGCTTAATATTTATCTGTAGATACCCCCAAAGCTTTTTTCTTATTCAAAAGAAGACCTTAACCTTAAGTTTTCTTTAATGTTTAAATAAAGGTTAATTCGTTTTTCTGTTTTGCACATGCTCCTATTAATATCTTTGTACAGCCTTCACTAAACTGTTTTATTGTAGAGATCACTTACAGTATCTTCTTGATTTTTTATATTCTATAATTCTATCATTGACCTTCTACTTTCCCCTATTTTGTATGTATTTTTTTCATCAAATATAACATTCAACAAAGAAATGCAATAACGTGCTTTAACCACTAGGCGGTGCGGGTTAAAAAACTGTCAAGTTTATAGTGTTAACACAACAAATTATACTTTTTATTATTAGTGTAGGACACTTATGTATGTATAACATCTGAAGATGTGTAGTTTTATTCATGTTTTCACATAATTTGACAGGGCATTGCTATATTATTTTGTATTTAGCTTTACTTCTAAACATTAATATCTGATTTGTAAAACATCACTGACAGAAAGGCATATCCGTCATTTAATGGTAAGCTATTGAAATTCTGGTTCCATAGATGTGTCTCCCATCACCCAAAACCCCTGACTATTCTCTCAACTCAGTATTTACATTCTTTAATTCAAAGAAAATCTGTAATATCTTTAAAAACTACAAGTCCCTGTCTATCAGCTGTGCACCGTTACCTATCTACCAATTGGATCAAATATAAAAGTCAGCCGAATTAGTGTTAATACTGCAAGGAGACGTATTATGTGAAGAGAAATTGAAGATGTTGTTTAATTGTTGATATATTTATGACCCACGTCACATATTCAGTTTCGGTTGCATTTCTTCCAGTTTGTCCAGAAGTCTTCAAATCAGGGCTCCATAAATAAAGAACTACGGCAGATGTGTAATATTTAATGCAGCCGAACCGTGTATTACAATGCCGTTATGTGATGGCTTTCAAAAAGAAAAGCATGTACTCTCGGATTAAAATATTATTATTATTTTTTTTTTTATGTTTCCGATTTCATACCGCATAAACACCATATCCCAACGTGCATTGCGGCTAAAACATCCAATCACCGAGCTTCAACCATACCTGAGGATCTTGGGTAATCAGTTCAGTGGGTGTGTATCTGTTTCCGGTTCTTTTATTTTTAAATTCAGTTCCTCACGGACGGCAAAAAAGCCAGATATTATAGAATTAAACAAATAAAAACAAGGATAATTGTGTGTTATTGTTGAGTAAATAACAGTGTTTTATTTAGAAAATAATAAGAAATTAGAAGGAAAAAAATTTTTAAAAAATACAGATTTCAGTATTCTGAGGCTTTGAGCCCCATTTCTTTTCCTCACTGACGGCAAAAAATTTCCGACATTATACGATTTAGAATACAATCAATAATCGTGGCTTGATATTGAGTAAGAAAATGTTTTTATGAACCACACAGCTTCCGGTCTTCCAAGACCCGACCAGACAAAAAGACGTGTTGCAGGCACGAAACATACTACCAATAGAAATATGTTGCTTTTAAAATCGTTCTGTGTGACACGAAATGCCGTGAGACTGGGTTGAGCTAACAGCAGGGTTGGTCACTTCCTGAAAGGGCTCAGCCGCCTTGTAGGATTTAAATCAACGCTACCCAATTGAAAGTCACACACTGCCCAAGTGTTCACAGTGTAGGACATGGCAGTGTACTCAGGGAAGGATCTCAAATTAGACCCAGCAGAGGCCTTTTTAATGCTACCACTGAGTCATCATATTCAGCAAATAGGCTATCCACACATAAAGAACAAAGACAAGATCTGAAACGGGGGTCTTTTTGTTTTAAGGTGTCTCCAGCCTCACTGATGAGGTCTAGACAAGTCATTAACTGAAGTGTCTGTTTTAATCATCCATGAGACCCTTTTATTTCCTCACTTCCTGCAGTAGTTCTGCACACTTCTACAATGCTATGGATGACAAATCGACATTTTGGAAATGTTTTATCAGCAACAGCAGCAGGCTTTTTATACAGCAGATATGAACTAGTAGGACAAGTGCACTCATTACATAAATGATAGTTCTGTTATTCAAGAGTCTCAGTTAGACAGTAAGTCAGTGTGTTACCTTCAAATTGAACTTAAGACATGGAAAGTCGTGCACAGGAAAAAATAACTGTCTATGGACCGAGGCTAAAAAATGTATTAAGCAGAATTGTGCCATCACCAACTTCTTTACATTTGTTTTTTATTGACACAACAACTGCACTGCTCTGTATGGCTACCATTCACAGAGCAAATAAACACTTATTTCTCCTTACTCTGTCTATTTGTTTGAACACCAGTATGTCTGAAATGAGAAATGTCCATAAATGGTCTTTTCAAATTGTGGAATGAACCAAAACATCCTTATAAAACTAGAACGAGTGGGAAATATATACCATCATATAGAAAGTGTTTCCAGAGAAAGAGACTGAGCTGCCTTTAGAGTACATTGTATAAGGGTCAAAGTAAGACTGAAGCCCTGCCTGTGGCCGGTGGTGAGATGGAGTCATTGTGAGAGATAACGAGGACCAGAGGTTCAGTCAGGCAGTAGATAAAACGGAGAAAAAGATTTGTAAGGGAGCTTAGAAAGTAGAAAATAATATTGGAAAAGTCAGAAATGGCAAAGAAGGTTAAGAAAAGTGGAAGAAAAGAGTGGGAGGGGAGTGTGAAGTTTGACAATGTACGATTCAGAAACCGTCTCAGTCAGTCACGGCAGGATGATTGTGTGTGTGTGTGTGTGTGTGTGTGTGTGTGTGTGTGTGTGTGTGTGTGTGTGTGTGTGTGTGTGTGTGTGTGTGTGTGTACACAGTATGAGTGTGTGTGTATGACAGCCTGGGAAGAGATTGTGTGAGAGCAGAGGCTAACGCATACTTTAACCTGCCAATGCCAGACACTATACCAACCATCAAAACATGATGAATGTACCAGAGGACAACAACTCCTGTAAACAGAGAGCAATGTGTTTGTCGATATAAATGTGAGTACTTTCTCTGGATTCAGTTAAATGCACAATAACATCATATCTTGATTATTTATGAATTCCCATTTTCGGAATGTGTAAAATTATTTGGAGTCCATTTTTTATGTATGAGCATTATCATCTCTTTCATCGCACCGTCCTCGAGGAACATCATTGAGAGAAATGAGTCACCTTTCTAGTCTATTAAGCTTGCAGCTGCTGCCTGCAGAGATGTTTAATAGCTGATCCAGGAAATGGAGCAGAGGCATAAATATTACAGCTTCGCAAATGAGTAATCCCGTAAAGGGAAACTTCATAAATATATGTTTATTAGTAGAATGAAATGGACATTTGAATGCTTTAATGAAGTGAGATATTTTGCAGTTGTACATTTCCAATTGCTGTTTTTGTTCCTAAACTATTATCAGTCATTTATTGATTCAACATTTCTTGGAAAACCTTCACTTTTGATTAAAAAAAATGCAACCATCATAGTAAGCAAAGGGACAGAAGGGGAGGTGTGCATCTGTTGCAAATGCTTCACAGACACTTGAGAAAATATTGATTGGCTTAGCAACAAGGATCCAAAATGCAACTTCCCTCTCCTGTCAACAAAGAAGCTGAAACACCTCAAAACAAAGACTAACCTAATGAGCAGAGGTGTCTTCGATGTAGTGCATAGACGCTATTTATTTCTTCCCCAATTCATATGTTGAACTTGAATTGTGTTTGCTAACAACAAGGAATGTTTTTTAAATTGGAAGACTGTACAGAGTAATTGGAGAAAGAAAGCCAGGAGAGTCAGGAGTGTGTGTCACACCATTTGCACTTGAATCATGTGGTCAACACTAGAAGCTAGTCTGGCCAAGAAAAAGCTCAATTCTGGCAGAAACAACTATCTGTTTTAGAAAGGCCAAATAATCTGTGCTAGAAAAGTAGATCGATCAATACATAATTGTAATACTATTATTACAGAAAAGCACTCAAAACAAAGAATCAAATGTTCCTCCTATATGAGATCAGTTTCCACATTTGTCAGTATTTGCTAAAACATAACAGATAATTTTGGCTTTCTACTGTGCATTTGTATATTTTTGGTCTAAGACTGCCTATTAGCATTTAATCTATAATTGTGTGGTAGTGGTGACGATACGGGTCGGAAAATAATCTGACAATATTTCAGGGTATATTTAAAATAATGATAATCTTTATAATAAGACATGAGGAAAAAGTTCCCGCTCTCACCCGTGCTATATCACTCAAACACAAGCACACAAACCAGCATTTATTTTGCCTGTTATGGAACAACGTTTTTGTAGTTACGAAAAAAGGCCAGAGCAAAGCTATTTTGTAAAATTGTCTTTAATTGTATTTTATGGCACAAAACTAATTTGCAGCAATAATGATCAGCTAGTAACATTATTTTATTTCTAAGCTTTAATCGTTTTTGTAACAACTTACAGCACACCACTGGTCTATTCTTAGAGCAGCTGACTTGATGGTGTTCACTTGCAAGAGCAACAGTAGTGGAGCCAGACTAAGTAGCAGAACAATTAATCTTGTTTCTATTTCTCACAACACAAAACTGCTAACAACCTAATCTCATGGGAGGCGACCTATTACCTACAAATAACTTCTATTAAGGTTCATTTTTATGACCTCACCCAGTGTGCCTGCTGGTTTGGAGCTTAGAGACCCACCTGGTTCTGAATGTAGGCGTGCACTCTTTCCAGCATCCCCTCACAGGTGTACTCATACGGCAGGAGTGGCTCCACCTGCAAACACAGATTTGCACACTTATGAAGAGCCGGTAGGGGAGTGTGTGTGTGTGTGTGTGTGTGTGTGTGTGTGTGTGTGTGTGTGTGTGTGTGTGTGTGTGTGTGTGTGTGTGTGTGTGTGTGTGTGTGTGTGTGTGTCCACAGAAGCAAGCTGTGTAATTAAAGGATCAGAGCATCTGATAGTTAATCAAAGCTGACATATTCATTAGCGTAATTGTGAGACGGCTTATATCATGCCACAAGCCGCACATTAAAATCAATGACTTAATACATCTCAGGTGACGGCTTCAAACATTGATTTCATTATTTTTAGTGACGACGGCATCGATATGTCAAACAATGGATTAAACTGACAGCCGAGAACAGGTCATCCAGCACCGAGGGAGGCAGATGGGTTTATTTTGGGTTGCATTCTCGCTCCTTTGGGAGCCGTTATCACTGTCGCTGTTAAGGTCTGTCACTCACTGTCTGACTCTTGATGGCAGGAAATGGATTCAAACTCAATGAATCAACACTGACAAATAGCTTCTCCTCTTCTCTCTCGAGTTTTATGCTAACAGCGTCAGAACGCAGAATGGACACACACATGCACTGATGGTGTAGAAAGATGACTGCTGCTTGATGTGTTTGGATAAGGAGGATTATATTATTGTAACTACTGTCTATTGTATTTTGATGATATCAATAATTATGAAATATGTCAGGATTTTCAGTTCAGAATGTACAATGAATGTCTCCTATAGTAACTAAAATGAGATCTCATTGTTTTCTATCAGGCCACAAAAGCACTCAGGCTTTCAAATTGATAAATGGTTCCTTTAAGTGTTGTGTTCCTTTTAGCACACTGTATTACTTTATTTCATCTGAGTTTAATGAAATGTATCTGGCACTTCATCAGATATTCTGCTGTGCAGTTTGCCTTTTGGGCATCTATATATAATAGAATCTGAGCGAGAGGGAAGAAAAATGCTACATCGAGGGTGATTTGAATTCAGCAGCGGTAAACACTTTTAAAATGACTTTGCGATTTATATACCTCAACTGATTGCATTGCTCAGCCACAAATATGTGTGAGCAACAGTTATTATTTCATGGCATCATTGATGACGATAAAATGAACCTTCTGCCCCGAGGTGCAGCCGCGTCCAGAAAAAGGCAAACAAGCCCATCTGGTGGGTAAAGCCGAGCAGGTGTCTCATAGATTTAAGTGACTCTTTATCAGCTGTCTGTCTCCTCACTTCCATCATGCACTGTTGCCATTATTATCTCAGCAAACAAGCAGGCAGCTCTTGAGCTTTCTGACAGAAGAACAACTAAAACACGAGCCGCAGAACTACTAACAAACCGTATCCAAAAAACGTGTCGAGTAAACAACATTATGTGCTGAGCTTTGAATACTGGGAGTAATCTCAGAAAGAAATTAATTAAACTTAAAGCTGGGTTGCAACCTTTAAATTCAAGCACTTTCCAATTAACTTCACGCAACTCTCACTTGGCACACGGGGAACGCTCTTTGTTTTTCCCAGTTGTGTTGTCTTGTATCTGTGGCGACTTTATGCACTGGTACACTTATGCCTGTAGGTGAGCTTTCCAAGCCCCCCCCCCTCCCCAGGAGTACTCTCTCCAAGCCCTCCCTTGCATATTTTAAACTTAAATCCTTCCTCTGGTCTCATAGTTTATTTTTAATCTGGAGTATTTACTCCAGATAGCTGCAGTTTCGTCGTTTTTGTTTCTCCCATATGGAAATTACTCTGGATTACTGGTAATCACTGCCACAGGGGCGAGATAAAAGATAGGCATTCCAGCTTTAAAATTCCATAAATCATACTGAAATACTTAAGAAGTGAACCACTCCCAAATATGAAGCTAGCAGTAGATTCTCTTGGCTTGGCACAAATAATGTAAACAGAGAGAAACAGCTAGACTGTCTAAAGGTCACAAAACTAACCTGCCAGTAACTGTAATGCTCACTAGGTAAAACACTATATCTAAAATAATACAAAAAGTGACCAGGCAAACAGTGGAAGCAAGATGATCCAAAAATGTAACATGTTTATTAGCAAGACTAAGAAGTGCTAGGTGGAATTAGCCAGCAGAAGTACAGACATGAGAGTGGCACTAATCTTCTCTTCTAACTCTCTGTAAGCACATTGCGTCTTGGCACTGCGAGAGGCTTGGCTGTGGCTTGATATTGCTCTGGTGACAGATTGAGCGCAGCGTGATTGATTAATATGATGTGCTGCGGACAATGCTTTCTGCCTGTGTGGCTGGCCTTTGGAAGTCTGCCATGTAAAGCCAGGTGTGGGCACAGTTTACCTACCGAGCCGCTCAATATCTCAAGCAATTAGCAGCGTGGAAAGCGGAGAGGGAGCCAGCTAAGCATTTTGTTGAAATGCAGGCGCCATGATTAAGAGCTCTATTAAAGGCTGAGCGCTCCAAAAGTGGGTCACACCAGACTATAAAGCATAGAGGAGTATATACTATTATCATTATGCAGTGTAGAGTGTTCTCTGGAAGCTGATGATATAAGAAGACTAGGATAGTACAAACCAATAAATTAACATACATTGATCCTCATGATCTCACGGATGGTGGCCTCAAACTCCTCAGAGTTATTGAAGTCGATAGTGATGACATGCGGCCTGCCAATATACTGCTCTGCATACGGATGCTGAGAGGACACCTGAGGAGGAATAAATCACAATCACAATAAAACAACGATTGAAGTCCAGATCTGTGTGCTCAATGCATATTTAGCTAACATTGCAAGTGCCGATCATCCTCATAACCAAGATAAAGACAAGTGCCGATCTACCTTCCTGGAGGTGGGCTTCCCTCTGAAGAAGTCGTGATTGAGAGAGCTGTGAGGGGGGTTAAACTTGGGTTGTAGGAAGATGCAGCCATTGGCTATGGCCTCCAAAGGGGCGGGACCTTCGTAGGGGAATCCTAACCCAATGAACAGCTTGATGGGAACATAAAGAGAGGAAGAGATCATTAGTCTATAGAGAGGCGAAGTCCCGCCCTTCTACTTCCGACCCATGGGACCTTATTTCGGAAAAATTATGATGTTTGTCAATCTTAAAAAATAATTTCCGTGTAAAAAAAGTCACAGTTTGACGTACAACTGTTGAAATATAAGATTATGAAAAATACGCAAATAGAAAGACTACAAATCCCAGAGTCGCTTAAGTGATGTCACAATTGTTTTCCTCCACTAAGAGATGGATAAGATCTATATGGCGCTAGCTAAGATAAGATAACTTTAACAAGATGCCTGTGTGCTTAGTACCAGGTTGTTATCATACCAGCAATGGGTCTTGCTCGTTCTTTCGCTTCCCGTCTGATGAAAGGACCAGGAGTGGCTGCATCAAGATAGCTACTTAGCTAGTAGCTAGCACGTTAGTTAGCATTACAGCCTTGTCATTTTTATTAGCCTTAATATGAAGTAACATTAAGTAACCCAAAATGTTAAACAATAGGAGTAGTAGTCATATTTTGTGAACCCTTTGAAGAGTACNGTGTGTTGTTCTGCTAAACCGGAGATGTAGTTCATTCAGCGTTTCACACAAACAAATGTGGTACTTCACAGTTTTACGACAGTTTTTTTTTTACTTGCAAAATTATCTTTTAAATTGACAAACATCATATGTGTAATTCGTGGCACAATTCAAACGGGATCGAATGATAATCTTTCTCTCTCCATTGACTTCAATACATAATTTTTCCTAAATAAGGTCCCATGGAGGTCCCCCGGAAAGGGAGGGACTTCGCCTCTCTATACACTGAGCTGCTCATATCCAAGTCAACTCTTGCATAGGAAGTATTTCAACTCTACAAAGGTATATTAACTCTAACAAAGCATTTCATTTTGATCCAGAATATCTATATGCAAATATTTTCATGAAAGCCTCAGTAATGTTTACCTTGGCCTTCCTGAGCAGCTGCTGCAGCTCCTGCTGGGGCAGCAGGCCGTGGTTCTTGACGAAGGCGGGCACCTCTGGGGGACGCTGCGTCTCATAATACACCGTCCCATGGATCTCCATGTAGCGGTGCAGAATGGTCAGGAACTTTTCCTTTCCCTTCAACACATACAAGCACAATATAAATAAATATAAACACTTAAAAAGCGGCACTGTGCTTTGCAGTAGCTGCTGTATACACACCCTGCTACAAAGGTGGGAAGTGCACCACCAGATCCCCAGTAATTCAGTCATTTGGTAATTCAGTTTTAACTTAAAGGTATGTTTGGAGGTTTTATAGTAGGGTTGTATTTGGTACTCGCGCAGTGGAGTTAACGCAAACAAGCAAAACAACATATTGCTGTGTGAAGTCAAGATATTTTAGCCCTTGCCAAAGCCACCGCACAAAGCCAAGAGAGTCAATGGTCTACGACTGCCCATATTGGAACGTTTGTTTATGTTATTGTGTGAATTTGGTATTGCATAAACCAAAGTCAAGCAATAACACAAACTAAACGATGGAGGCAGGGGAATGAATGCAACATCTCCTGTTTCCAGACTGACTGCAAGGCTGAAATACATTTAGCTGGTGCCCCCATCCATAGCAATATTAATATTATGAGGCTTTTAAACTGAAGGCATGCCGACTGCCAAATTCATTGACGTTGGATATTCACCTCATACAACCCCACTCCAAAATATCAGAACTATCCATTTAAATGTTAGTTATTATGAACAGATTTCTTTATTATTAGGTCAACTGTCTCACTGGACTGCACAGACAGAATGTCTAAATACAGCTATGATTTTTATTTTATATGTTCTCGTTTTTCATGTCCTATATTGACTTTACACACTCTGGAGTTTCCCCTGCTGCCGCCAACAACACTTTGTTAAATGAATTGAAAATACACATTAGTATTCAGACAACTACACAGTTGAGAAAAGCCCAAAGGAGTTGGGAAGAGTTCATGAAAATTAGGCAAGCAGATTAAATGAGCCCAGTCTACTTTTGTTACCACTACACTCATCATGTTGCCAACTTTCCATTACCTGAGAAGTTATGCAATACTTAAATCAATGTATATCTTCTGTGTTGCCCTGTGGAGACCTTTTTAAAATCATTTCACTCACATAAAACTGAATTAGTTTATCAAATCAAAAGGTGATTCAAGGACAATGCTATGAATTATGCACAAATGCTTTCTCCTTCAAGGCGTAAATAATTTAGAAATGTCATCTGAGTATTATTCCTCATTCTTCATCTTAGACTTTTTTAATGTCTTCCAGCCTTGGATACATTTGAGATACAATTACACTTTCTTCTACTTAATTATCCCAAATCCTCTTGAGTATCAAACATTCTTGGATTAAACTGTTACGATGAATTCCAATTGTGAACAGTTTTTATAGTAAAAAACAAAGTAAGACTACTTGGGTTATTTCTTTATCTCAATATGTTTAAACGTTATTTATTCTTTATGGTAACTAACGGTCAAAGTTCATATGTTGGTGATAAATGTAGGAAGAAATGTCACATATTTTAAGCTGTAAACAATACTGATATTTGCATTGTCTTTTTTCTGAATTACCTTTAAAAATGTGGCTCTTAAAAGATGGGGTATGTGATGCGGGGCTCAGATGATTGGTCGTGCTTTTTACAGCGCTACGGCTTCCACAGATGAAATGTTTTTATGTATTTATTGTCAAAGCATTTAAGATATGCATTGCTATCGGGATGTTAAAGAGCAACTTGCAGGTTAGAGACACCAGTGAATACATGTGTAGGAAAATGATGAATACACTAGATTTTCCCAAAAATATACAGAAATATACACTACAGTGACATCTGGCGTCGTTTTAGTAAGACATTTTCACTTCGGCATAAAAAAGCCTCCGCACGTGACCTCCCGCGTGTGACGTAACATGGGGGAAACAAGGGGGAGAGCGGCCGGTCTAACGTATGAATAAACATGGATCACAATGCTAGTTTTGACACAGAAGAGGTTGAAAATATATATTCGAATGCATATGATTATAATTATGAGCCTGCTAGGCGTCCAAGAGACCAGGAGCAGCCAAGGATTAGAAAAAATAACGGCCATCGGAGAGAAATGGAGCTTTGGTGTTCGGAGAACCAGTGGAGAACAGAGCAGCTGTCTTGGTGAGTGACCGGCGTTAGCATGTTAGCTAACGTCAGTCACATCACAACATTGTAAAGTTAGCTATCATATATCAGGCTATAACTAAAGTAGCATTGATAATATAGTAACGTTACTGGCAGGACTGTTGATACTGATCCATAACAGAAACTAATGCGCAAGTATCAGACGTATCTTGCGTTACCTAATGCAACTCCACACTACGGTGCTGTGTACCGGAGGAGAGACGCGAGATACGGCTGATACTTGACGATCTGGCGGAGAAAGGTTGTGGAGCCTCCGTTGATATGCCATTGTAAATGGCTTGATGAAAAGCAGGTGTGTAGTCGGGGAGGGTGCACAACTGATTGCAGCAGGTGAGTGGAGGTTGAGCCGGGAGCCAGGAGTGAGAGCCACCACGCCCACACAAACAACACAGACAGGGGGAAACAAACAAACACAAAGGAGACGACTGGAGCAGTACAGCCACCACAGCGTTACCTAATGCAACTCCACACTATGTCTTACGGTGCCGTGTACCGGAGGGGAGAGAGAGAGAGCAGCGGAAGGGGGGGGGGGAGAGAGAAGTAATACGATTTCCTGATAAAGCTGTGGAGAGTATGTGCTGCAGGGAGGTGGATGCACAACGCACCCAGGAACGAACGCTCGCTCCGGTTCTTTTCCCGTGAGGGAAACTGTGGACTCGATGCCCTAACAGGCTTGAGTTTGTGCAACCTGCACAAAAATAAGCTCACCATGATTACAAATGGTGAAATGCAATGTAAAATTACCGAGAAAATACCAGCTCACTAAATCACAACCGCTCAAACCAACTACTACCGCGGATTGGGAAGAGAACGAGTCCGAGAAAGTTAACTCCCCCATGTGACGTAAGATGACGCGTTTGACGTATGACGTTTTAAAAAAAAAGCAGTTTTTAGTAGCAGAGCTCAAAACGGCTCCTTTTCCTCTGAATTCCTGCCCTTATGTCTTGTAAAACAGATCAAATCCTGCATTAACATTTTTAATTGTAATTTTCAGGCAAGGTTAAGCATAAATGTAGAAAAAAAAAAACCTGCAAGTTGCTCTTTGAGTGCGAGAGCTCTGCAGCTGTGAGAGTCTCTGCTTTAGAAGTTGACTTTTCCTCCTCAGCTGTTCTTTTACTGAGAGGAGTCTCTGTTCGTCGAGATAGATTAATAGGAGGGGAGTCGCCGACACGACAGTCCCGTCGCTGACCGGGGGGAAGAAGGGAACTACTGTGACTACCAACGTAAGTTGAAAAGACCAAAACACGAAAAGAACAAATAACGGTCCCCGAATGTGGCCGATTCGCTTGACCGGGTACTGCTAGACGTCAGTGGTAGGTTGAGCTCCGATTAATAAGGGTAACAAGACACGAAGTATCTCTTTGTCGGCGGCTACATACTTATACTGTGGTACGTCGATGTTTCTCCGGGAGAAGTCCTGATATCAGAAAACCCTGTTCTCGTGTAATAACGATTGTTTGTTTGCACGACTTGAATATACGAAAAAATTCGTCCTACTAGAGGTGTAACAATTGGCAGTGTGGCGATCGATTTCGCGTCCGATTACAACCCGACGAATCCTTGATGTCGTGCGCAGTGTACTGAAGTGCAGTGGTGGCGGATTCGGATTTCCGTCGGATTACAACGCCGGATATCCTCGGCTTGATGTCGTGACGCAGTGTACTGAAGTGAATTGGGTGGCTATTCGGATTTCCACCCCGATTGCAACCCCGAATATTTCCTTGAAGTCTCGTGCCAGTGTACGAAGTGCATTGGTGGGCTATTCATTTACACCGGATGCAACGCCGATATTTCCTTGATGCGGTGCCAGTGTACTGAAGTGCAGGGTGGCGACTTCGATTTCCACCGGATTACAACCGGATATTTCTTGAATGTCGTGCCGAGTGTACGTGAAGTGCCGGAGGTGGCGATTCGATTTCCCGCCCGAATTACAACGCCGATATTTTCCTTGATGTCGTGCGCGAGTGTCACTGAAGTGCGAAGTGGGTCGGCGATTCGATTTCCGGACCGGATTACAACGCCGATATTTCCTTGATGTCGTGCACCAGTGGCTACTGAAGTGCAGGTGCGATTCGATTTCCACGCGGATTACACCCGATATTTCCTTGATGTAGTGCCAGTGTACCCCCGAAGTGCGAGTGGTGGCGGGTTCGATTTCCGACCGGGATTACAACGCCGAATATTTCCTTGATGTCGTGCCAGTGCTACTGAAGTGCGAGTGGGTGACGAATTCGATTTTCCGACCCCGGATTACAACCCCCGTATATTTCGCTTATGTCGGGTGACCAGTGCTACTGGAGTGCAGTGGTGGCCGATCGTATTTCCGGGCCGATTACAACCGCCGGCACCTACTGCCAAATCAGAAGAGTAAATCTGTGACATTCCGTTGGTGACAAAAAAAATTATAGTGGTCACCGCCCCATAAAAAGACTGCGGTAAACTAAAGCAATCCTGTTTTACAAATTGTTTAGAAAGTCGACCATAAATTGGACTCTGGAAACTACGAAGTTGGTTTTTTGTAAAGTTTGATGCTCTGTTCTCCTGTCCCTTCGATCATTTTAGACTTAAATACAAGGTACTGAGCTATGGAAGTCGTGCGCATAAGTATTTTCATGTAGTAGGACGTGAGAATCTTCTAGTAGAGCCCAGGCGAAAAGACACGACAGGAATCGTTTTGTAGCCCCCTGAACGACACGATGACGACTCCTAAGCCGTAAGGACGACAAAACCAACAACCACAGTAAATTACGAACGACATACTCTCAATAAGTGACATTCCGCCTATTGTACGACCGGAAAGAAAGATATTCTAATAGATAAATATGGTCGAAACATATTATATAAAGACAGACACACGATAACATGACATCTTTCAATCACAACCTACACAAACGAACAGAAAAGACCTATACACGACAAGCACACACCTACCTGAAAAATAAGAAGACCGGTCATATATACTAAATTAGAGAAGGGGAACCTGGTAACGGGTTTATTGACCTCGATATACACCTTTACAGTGTCATAATGAACGTATTTACATATGTGGTGTACAGAGAAGGATATAAATTACGGAGTTACACTCAGAAAATAGACATAAAATTATAGACACTTCAAAACCATCACAACGACCAGACAAACGAATCAATTAGAGAGAGAGAACATACGCTAGATAACATAATCAGTCCAATGTTTATCATATCGAAGAATTCAGAGTTGATATTAATATACACACACAAATTACGAGAGACAGTTTAAACACATTACAGAAAAACTCTATAAGGTGAGACCGCATTGCGCAGGGTAATCTGTCGTTTACCAGACGTCTGTATAGGTATTTCTTTTTGCTTTTATTTTCCTGTTCCCCAGTATAGCAGATGTCCACTAACTGTCCACCCCTACTCAGAAAACCCTCAATTACGGTGACGATCGGTTTTACTTAATTCTCCCGGTCTTAGGAGAGTCTAACGGGTGAAACGCTTACCAGTTTCGTCATTACGTTTACGTCCGGTATTACTGGGGGGGGGGTGTGGACGAGTTATTATCTATACAAATCGGAAAAGTCTTTACCCGAGAAATACGTGTTCGCGATAGTAAAATTAAAAAGGGAACTTCGTGCCTGCTCGCAAACAGTGGACCCGACTACCCGTGAAGACGACACAGTATAAGGGCCACGGTGTCTACGACTGCACAGTGAGGGCGGTCCACCCGACTCGTGGTAACGTAGACGTCGACATAACTCGGGTACCTATCGAGATTAATCCGCCAGCCAAACTTTGTGTTAGGTTGTGACCTTTTCCTACGGCTCTCTCTTGTCTCGTCTCTGTCTTCGGAAAGTCCTGTAGTTGGTCCGGCTGTCTTAATTATGAACGACCTCGATGTTATAAAAATTTTCCGACGAATTGCGCCGGTTCTGTTGTTATTTTTTGCCATTGTAATCGGACGAAAGTGTGGTTCATGAACGGCCATGAATCACGGTCAGTGAAATCACCGGTCGGTTGAATCACGGTTCGTGCAATCATGGGGGTACCTATAAATTCCATGTCCTAGCGGCAAGTGTGGCGGGGCTTATTCAGGGGACCTCCCTTCTAATGCGTTCTACTTCCCCGGGCGGGGACTGCAGTGATTAAGAAGAAGCAAACCCCAAATGACCGTCCGGCGGTTGGTGAAGTCCCAATATGACCGGAGGGCTCTCAGGGGCAGGCCTTTCAGGGGCGCTTCAACCCCTGACCGAAGTCATCTTCGGGACGACGCGCTGAGGGTCGGTCGAAGATGACTTCGGAAAGGCTCCATTTAGCGGTCTTGCGGCGTGTGGAGGAGTAAGAGGTGGTACAAAAAAAACACAAAGGTATTTCAAATCAGAAGAGGCAACCAGTGCCTCCGATTACGATTATTACGGACTTAACGGGTCGTAGTAGTTACCGGGGCCGAAGTGGTTTGAAAAGGTCTCCGACAAAATGCGCAGCACGCACCCAAACGTTACAGCCGGGTCCGGTTAGTTTTAACCATGAAAAAAGGAGTCTATCATGGTGGAGAGATCGTCACCCCTGTTTTTTACCCCCCAACATTTTCGAAGAGCCGTTTGATTCAAGAGAAAAGCCGAAAACGACTTTTCGTTTTTTTTTAATTCCCCCAATGATTGCGCTTGATTTGCCGCTTTTCACG
Source organism: Notothenia coriiceps (assembly GCF_000735185.1). Lineage (NCBI taxonomy): Eukaryota > Metazoa > Chordata > Actinopteri > Perciformes > Nototheniidae > Notothenia > Notothenia coriiceps. The sequence continues at coordinate 84,043 of NW_011357595.1, read as the reverse complement.
AAGCGGCGACACTTGCGCCGGATACCATTTTCTCTTTGTCCTATTGACATCTTTTTATTCTAGTTGTTAAAGGAGAGGGGGAAGAGGAATTTAGAGATAAAACACCACATAACAGGACTACCATCTCATATCTCTTCTTGAACTGAGCACGGAGTATCCCGGAAAAGGAGCCGTGGAGTACACAAAGGCATAGCAGTTACACATCAATACAGTCGGTTGACAAAACCACCAGTTTGCGAAAACTCTACAGGGCGGGGAATACGGTTAGTCATCTACCCTCCCATAACGGTATCCTCCAATCACTGTATAACAAGACCCTACATTTGTTTACCTCGGTTACCTGCCCACACCATCTCTTTGCACCTTATAATCGGAAACGTCTGGTAAAAATAGTACGGTAGTTGTTTGTGTCCATTTCCAACTATATTGTAGTAGGTTGTTTTCTGTACAACGGAGAACTCAAGGATACTCTACCTCACACCAACCTCTGCTATGTTATTTGTTCTTTTTACGAACTATTTTACGTCTCGAGTTTGTAAAGTGAATTTCAGTAAGTTGACTATTTTCTACAGGAAGACCGTCGCTAGAATCCTTGTCGCAGCAGTATTTTTCGTGGTATTCCTTTTATATAATTATCCTCAAGCTGTATATTTGTCTAGTGGTGTCCTTTCTGGCACTGGAGCCAGTAAAGGCAAGAGTTATTCGAATATTTCAATGTATTGTCTGAATTTTATAGGACTATTTTCACTGGATCAAGTTATTGACAGTAACTCTACAACATAAATCAATCTAATCACACCGTTTTACACGCACGGGTCAGAAAACTATACCCTGTAGTTCTTCATAAGTTGTGTAGTCTGTGTTCGAAATAAAACATGAACTAAGTTCAATGTTGTGTAAACTTAGAACATGTTTCATACAAACCTCCTTTGTCGCCAATGTTCATACTTTTCTACCTTTGGATCGGATCACAAAAGTTTTTAATTTCCCACACCCCTATACATCCCGACTTATGGATTGGAGGTAAATATTAATTGCAGTACAGTCTTTATTTGTGGGTAACCTGAGGATCATGTGTATGTAAAAAAATTCTAATAATATTAAAGAACGCATGGGGGAAATAACTAATTTTGTCTGCCTTCTACCTTTGATATAAAACAAGGGCAAGTTCTCCCTTTAGGAGGTCGTAAATATAAAGAAGAGGACGTACGACTCACTAATACCATTATTCCATTTATATGGGTCTTTCGTAAAGTATTCTTGCAATTAAACTACTCACTATAAAATAATTCAGACCTTTTAGTTTTGAACCGACAGGTTTCTGAACAGCTAATACTTACAGCTTATTCAGAAGTTCACCACTGACTTTTGGATTCATCCGATAGTCTGTGAAATGGTTATTACTTAGATTAATTAGTAAGTGTATTAATTTTTACATAAGTTTCAGACTGCAACATGTCGTACGTATTGTAAGATGACGTTAGTACCTTGCGTGTTGTGTAAATGTAGTAGGTTACGTTTGTGTAATTGTACATCCGGATGCGTTGAGACGGTATCAATGTGTAATGTGTGTGGACGGATGAGACCTCCACTCGGTCCAGTCGTTCTACTCTCCCCTTTCAATTCCTCTGCTACTGTTCTCTTCCTGAGAGATATTAAAAAACCTCGCAGTCTCCTCCCCTTGCTCGGTTCAACTCGAAGAAAGGGACTCCCTCTCTAGGGGCTCCACCGCTTGTTGTTTTCCGAAAGATAAGATAATCCGCCACCACCGCTTCAGCTATCCTCCAACCGACCGTTAGACCTTCCAGTGGTCAAGTTCAGGGCCGTTCCTGGTTCACGATGGCTCCACAGGGACTCGTTCCGTGGCAAGGGATGTGACGAGGGGCCGCGGCAAGTTTACGTGTGAGACAGGATTGTGATCCCTACCAGTTTACGTCTCTTTGTTAAAGGGGTGTCCCTAATTATTTTCAGTGTAGAATACACCATCAGGCTTCTTTCGACGTCTCACGTAGACGC
>NW_011357595.1:72318-81982 GCF_000735185.1 Notothenia coriiceps | reverse complement strand
ACCCCAACCCCATTCATTAAAAAATGAACAAAAATGCACACCCCATCCAAAAATCCCCACAAAGTCCCATTCAAAATGTTAAATGAAAAGAGCCCTCCTCCTTCCAAAAAGTCCCATTAAACATGCAAATCTTCCTTCAAGCAATCCTCTGCATTTTTGCTAAACCCTTTCAGTCAATGGGCTCTTCCTGGGCCTCATCAACATCCAACTCTGAGTCTTCCTCTTCAGTGTCACTGTCCAGCCTTGTTGAGGATGGCTCTGTGTCAGGCTCAGAGACCCTTAGGTTTGACCGAATGCCAACCAGTTTTTCCACTCTCACATTTGTGAGCCTGTTGTGAACCTTTGTGTGGTCTCAATAGCCATGCAGTAAGCAGTGTGCCATGGCATGGATATTCAAGTGTACTTGAATGGCATCTGTTTGTTTTAGTCAAGATTATGCTAAAATATACTTTCCCCAACTATATTTAAGTTCCCTATGAAGAGCTAACCTTCAATTTAGAAAATTCCCAGTTTATTCCCATAAATTCCCGTGGAAAGTTTCCATCTTTGAAAATTCCCGGAATTTTGCAACCCTAATCACAACAGAGCCAACCAGCTGACCAATCAGAGCAGACTGGGGTTTGGTTTCAGACAGAGGGTGAAAATAGGTGCGGCAGCACAGGAATTATGAGAAAAATAAAGAGCTTTTTGAACATTAAAGCATGGAAACATGTCACGGTAGAGACACTATATATAAATATGAACCTGAAAATTAGCATGATAGGGCCCCTTTAAGTGTGATGCCATCTTGTGCAACTATGACTATCGACCTGTTAAAGAAGAGCACTGGGAGACTTCACAACTCTTTTTCCTAATACTTTGATATCCCTTATGACTCCTGTGAAGATGTCCTCTTACCACCTTTTAGTAGAATGGACTAAGCCTCTGTAATGAGTGCTAAAAGCTTTTCAAGAGATAAAGCGCTTCCCATTCCTCTTGCAAGTTGCCATGTATATGTAGGATAATGTGGAATTCCAAAGGCAAAGTGTGGTCTTGTTCACTAGTTTTAAGCCTTCAATACAGCATGTGTTTTTAATGTCTTTGATTTGATCTTAGAAACGTAACTACTGTATATCATGTGTTTTCAGTTCATTAAAGTTATTATTAACATGTTGGTTGTTAAAAATTTCTTCTTTAGTGTTTTGTTGTTTTTAGCTCTAAACTCTTGTGACACTTCTTGATGAAAAAAACAAGATGGCGATGTCCAAAAACCAAAACATCAAACTCAAGTCTTCAAACCCATTGTAGACAAACCAATGATTGAATGCATTTGTGTTGCATTTATCATATTCTATCAATCTAGGGATACAAGTAAAGTTTGGAGAACTTTTAAATATAATTTCCCTTAAGCAAATCTTTACAACCTGCACTGAGAAAAATCCACTTTCTGTTACGTTTCCAAACCAGTCGCTCCTTCAGGAATCGGGCCTGAAGTGTGATGGAAGAAGAACAATCGTTTTTCTTTGGAGTAAATTTTCCCTCCGAGCTACTGGCAAGATTTTCTTGTTCTTACTGTAACTTTGAAGTGTTGCAGCCTCCCACAAGGTCTGCTTCACTTCACTTACTGCAGCTTTGTTTCGACATTCCCTGTTTCTCAAAACAACTTGTGGGGCGATATAACATTTTTGCATCTGACAGATTGCAATGTAAAATTATGTTGAGGTCTCTCGATGCAACAAATCCAACAATGTTGAGAGCAGCATTATTCTCCTCCTCTGCAGGTGTTCAGGTTCACTTAAGAGAGTTGGGCCTGTTTAGTTCTTGGGGGAAGACAAGTTACTGTTTTTCTTTACACCTGCCTTTCCTGTACTCTACATCCCTCCACCGCATACTTCTGTTTTCACCATGTACTATTCTGTATTTATCCTCCCATGATGCATCATTGATGGACCCACGCAGCTTCAAGTAAGTACCCCTGTTTTTTTTTACTGGACATATCGATTCTCCAAATTCCAAAAATAAACACTTTTACTGAAAAATGTATTTTTCACAGTTGTGTTGGCATGCATTTACACTTAAAGGTGGGGTATGTCATTTACTTCAGAAACACTTTTTGTTGTATTCCATGGAATGCTCTTAAAGAGCAACTTGCAGGTTTTTTTTTTTCTACATTTATGCTTAACCTTGCCTGAAAATTACAATTAAAAATGTTAATGCAGGATTTGATATGTTTTACAAGACATAAGGGCAGGAATTCAGAGGAAAAGGAGCCGTTTTGAGCTCTGCTACTACTTTCTCGGACTCGTTTTCTGCCCAATCTGCGGTAGTAGTTTGTAGTTGGTTTGAGCGGTTGTGATTTAGTGAGCTGGTATTTTCTCGGTAATTTTACATTGCATTTCACCATTTGTAATCATGGTGAGCTTATTTTTGTGCAGGTTGCAAACACGAGNGAAATTTCATGTTTTTTTTCCCATGGAAACCCTAGTTGTGATTAGTAAACCGCTAAGAGATGTCCTAGCGCTCCAACACATTGAATGCGGCCAAGGGGCGGGACATCTCTTAGCGGTTTACTAATCACAACTAGGGTTTCCATGGGAAAAAAAACATGAAATTTCAACATTTTTTTTATAGTAGAACAGAACAAGTTTNGGACATCTCTTAGCGGTTTACTAATCACAACTAGGGTTTCCATGGGAAGTTAAGCTGGGGAACTTTGGAAATATTCGATGAAAATTAAACAAAAAAACATGAAATTTCAACATTTTTTTTATGTTTTTTTGTTTAATTTTCATCGAATATTTCCAAAGTTCCCCAGCTTAACTTCCCATGGAAACCCTAGTTGTGATTAGTAAACCGCTAAGAGATGTCCCGCCCCTTGGCCGCATTCAATGTGTTGGAGCGCTAGCAAATAGAAGCAGGAGTGTTACACACTGATGTCACTATTTGGAAGTAAACAAAGGAGTCCAATCAAGGTGTTTTAGGCAGGGGGGGAGTGTGTGGGAGGGAAACTCCATCTGGAGGGAGATTTTAGCATTTGCAGACCGTTTACATGCACAGAAATCTATAAAACACACTACAGGAAAGGGAAAGCCCAAAAAGGCACAATAGGGTCTCTTTAAAATAATCATGTTGGGTGCTTTGTTTTCTGTGTGCCCTTTACATCTATTTGTAATTATTCATTCCAACGCCACAAAGAGTACAATTTCTTTTTAATTGACCAAATGACAAATAATAAATAAGATTAAATGTCATTTGTTAGACGCTTTTATCCAAAGCAACTTACACACTCGATACTGTAGTGTAGGCAATAAAAAGTGTATTTATTTAAGAAAAAATATATACCGGTATATATATTTCGGATGTGTAATTAAGTAGATCATTTGTTTATACATAACTTAGAATCAGTAATATTTTTGTATTTGACACTGCTTAATGTTGTATTGTATAATAATTATCATGTAAAATGTTTGTATTATTGTTTTACACATTCAAAATCAAATCAAATCAAATCAATCCCCACATGAGCAATTTGGGGGCGAAGTTGACATGCTGCAGTACATGCTGACTGCAGTGGGGGATCGAACCAGTGATCCCTTGATCCAAAGTTCAGCACACTATCCCACTGAGCCACAGCCTCCCCCAATCAGAGGTTCTTCAGTCTTTATCTTGGAAACTGTCTCCTCTCAGAATTAACAAACTTCTACAAACACGTACTGAGTTTGTTGTCGGTTCTTGCAGGCGTTACTGTGTGATACTAACCTTCCACATGCTGGCTTCCTTGCCGTACACAACAGCCATATTGTTAACCTTGTTCCGCTGAATGTTCTGCTTCTCCGTCTCATTCAGCTCCTCCGCCACAAAACCCATGAAAGAGTTATCAGGAGTGTGGGCTGCCAAGGACAAACAAAGCAATTGGCAACACAAAGTGACAAGCCAAATGTACGCCCTAAAACAAATGTGATTAAACCGAAAGATCTGCTGTAAATGTTGCCACACAAACACAACTCTAGTTTTTTAAAATAGAAAATACAGTTTTTTCGCTTTCTCATCATTTATGACTGACTTTCATTGCATAGCAACACGAAGCATGGAAATAAATTGTACATTTGGGGGACGAAAAAAGGAAGTTGGATTTCTGAAAAGCCATTTTTCTTTGTAATCTTTGAAAAAGTTGTAACCTTCAAGAGTTTTGGATTGCAGCTTTACTTTGACACATTTTACAACTTCTCTAAAAAAAAGCTGTGAACTGGAGCAAACACAAAGAGAATTTACTACGGCAGGGAGATGTCAAGTGGGAAGAAAAACAAAAACAGTGTTTCCAGTCAATTTGCAAACCCGAGATGAAAGCTGACGTCTTTCACAGAGCCGAGCTTTGTGATAACCGCAAGTCATTTGGAAACAGTGCAGCTGTCGATTAACGCTGAATTAATCAGAAACGAACACCTGAAGGTTTCTTCTGTCGCACATTTAACCAAACGTGCCATGAAGGCATGTGTGTCTGTACATTTCTGTGTGTGTACATTCTGGTGTGGTGGTGGTTAGTCAGAGCCTGGCTCCAGGCATCTGTTCAGGCTCGGCAGCTCTGAACGACTTCTCTGAACCGTTTTGGCCCAAAGCCTCGCCTGTTCCGGTCTGACGACTTTATAAACTCACAATCTGCTCGCCCTCTCGGTCACATAAACACGGACGAACACCTGCACAGATCAAAACACTTCATGTCTTTCATATCATCAGTCAGAGAAATGAAAGCCCACATACGGAACATGGTCATGTACTGCTGGCCGTGGAGGTTCCAGTAGCCCCAGTTTGTCCGGTAGCCGTGCAGGATGGCGTACTCCTCGTGGTTATAAGCAGGCTCCGTGCCGAAGGTGTCAATCACACGGATGTGGCACCTGGGACAAAATAAGAAATGGGCTTAGCTAAAATTAGATCACAGATTTCTCTCGCTTTCAAATAATACAGTCTCTAAAGATTGAGTGAGAAAAACAGAAAGTGAAAAATGATTCCACCCAGCTTGGGATATTTCACCTAATGTAGTTTGCCTGCTTGGGAACCGGAGGAATCTGCAAGCTCATGTTTTATTTGCAGATGCATCCTGTCCCCTCGGTTTGGACAGAGATCTAGCAGCCTGAGTTTTTCCTGGCAAATCATCTATGGGGCTTGTCTGTGAGGATGACTGTAAAGAAGAACGCTGTAGAGGCATTATTTAAACAACCGGGGAGGTTGCAGATGCAGTCAAACTTTTTGAAGTTGCTATCGTGTCACTGTGGAACAATCTGGACGGTATTCTTTTCGAAAAGATGCACAAAAAACAGAAAACTTTGTAGTTATATAAGATACAAAGAACTAATATATATTGTTAAACATTGAAAGTAACTTCATCTTAACTATAAATACGAATGCCTCAAATGCTCGTCCCCGCCAGCGTTTTCTTTCTATGATGTATTATGTGTTATTGGTTCTCTAGAGATCAATGAAATGCAAGACACAGTTTTTGCAACTGGGACATTTCTGGTTTCATCCATAAAGCATTTTATTTCTAAAAGAAGAAAAATGAAATTGCACCTAAAGCTTCACTTGTGTACAAAGATGTTTGCCGTCCTTTTGATAGGATTTTGAGTTGAACAAACAAACAAACAAACTCATAAGACACCAACATGTTTGTTTACATTATATTTTTTTAATGTATTGCGTGCCCCACCCTAATGGGTTGTTATGCGCTGGTACTACTGTACTGTGATTGGCCCTTAACACCAAGTAGACCTAGTAATTGGTCACTAAGTGCTACATCACTGAGACTTAGATTAATTGACCCTTGTGATTTGGTCTGAAGATGTCAGTCCACATGTATGCCTTTTCTCTCAATAACAGGACAGCCATGTCAAATATCAGTCTTGTGTTGATCTTTGTGAGTTAATCTCAGCCCTCAGTCTTGTTGTCAGAGTTTTATTTTGTGAAGCTGTCAGTGGTGATGGATATCCTTGTCCCCTGCCGGTCGCCCCTCATTCAGTACAGGTTACACAAGCCTCACGGTGAGACGTCTGAGACTTTGAAAACACAGCTTTGTTTCACAGCCATCACAGCGCCCTCGAAAAAAAAGATCCTGACACAAGCTGGAAAAGTCTGAGACAAAGTTGAGGGAAAACGATTTTGAGAATTTAAAGAAGATGCGTAACTTTTTTGCCCTGCGTGAGTCTCTTCACAATAAATGCTTAACATACTTTCTGACAATGTGAGGCAACTCCTCCACAGGGAACAGATCGTCTTAAAATATGTTTTGTTCTGCTCCTGTAACAAACTCAGGCTGAAAACACTCAGAGGAGACATTAAGCATTTAGTTTACAACGACAGAAGAAGAACATTACATCAGCACTTTGTCAGCAGTGAATATATTCACACTGGGAAGCAAGAAAATCAATTAATGTAATCCAAACGGAGATTTCTCAATGCATTGCCTGTCTAACCAGTGTCAGGGCAGGAGGGGAAATTAAAGTATTGGTCTTTCACTCGGTGACAGCTGAGGAGCGCTGGTCGATCAGCTGACCTTGGACTGGCGCTGATTGGAATCAGCAGAGGTTTTCAATGCTGTCCAACCTCGTCTTTGAGGATCCAAACGAAGGATGAATTATTTAGAAATGTGTTATTAATTTAAGACGGCAACCGACTCCTTTGATGCATGAGTGTTGAATAAACAGAAACAGCAACACAATAAACTGTATTACACCTCCATGATTACCTTTTGTCAAATAGGTTATGTTTTCAGTTTGGTTTGTCTTCTCTCTATTTCAGCAGGATTACAGAAAAACCACCAGCCCAATTTTCATGAAACTTGGCGTAAGTGTGAAGCATTGGCCAAGGACAGCACCATTTCAATTTGGAGCGGATCCAAATCACAGGGTGTGTACACGCATTACTTCTCACTTATAAAACAGGCCAGGCGGAGCTCTACGCTCTCCCATTACATTACATTACATTACATGTTACTTGTTAGACGCTTTTATCCAAAGCGACTTACACACTCAATACTGTGGGCAATCCCCACAGGAGCAATTTGGGGTGAAGTGTCTTGCCCAAGGACACAACGACATGCTGACTGCAGTGGGGTTTGAACCTGTGACCCCCTGATCCAAACACCAACGCACAACCCACTGCACCACAAGCCTCCCATTGCCCTTCTAGTTATCATTAATATCACATTTCTTTCACTGTGTTCTCCAACTCATTTTTTATTTTTAGAAATATATTTTCTTCCGAGTTGCATTAAAAAAGTGTTTGCATATTTTCTCTTTGTTTGGATAAAGAAAAACAAAGGATTTGCTTTCACACTGTGACTGCTCCAGTGCTGCCAAGCTGGAACAAAACAATTGAATTTACAGAAAGAAATGAGCTTGTTATCGCTCAGAACCATGTAGCACGTACATCATTCATTTCAAGCAGAAACCTACTCCAACTTCCCCTGTGTGATGAAGAGCAGAGGTTTTGGTTAAGCCTGCACCTTGTTGATTGATTACTGTGTAAATGCCCAAAATGGAGATTTTTTGCTGATGCACAGTGAGGTTACAATCCAAGTGTGTACCAGCATGTCACATCAGCCAGTCAATAAGGATAAAGTGAAGAATAAAGCAATACATGTTAATTAAAATAGAGGTACAAAGTGAAAAGACCCATATAAAGACAGAAAGATAGCATTGGACTGACTTGTGCTTCCTCAGCGACAGACCCATGTGCTGCTTCATCTGCTGCAAGCCGTGGTAGTCGGTGTAGATGAGGTCAAAGGGCAGAGGTCCCGTGAGAGGGCAGCTTCCTCTTCCAGGAGGGACGCCCAAAAACCTGCAGACAGGTCAGATGCCGTATTAGCCTCAAACTGAGCAAAACGGTGTGCACAGTGGAATACAACAAACAATCACCGTTATCCCACAGAAGAGATGAAGCACACAACACAGAAAAAAGGCTCCCTGAGAGATTTTCAAAAGCCATTGTACAGCGATGACAGATCAATCACAATCATAAAAGGACGGTAAAGAACAAAAAAGCACGAAGCATAACAATCCAGTGAGACACAAACAACCTGACTTTCTGTAGCTGCAATTTCACTAAGGCTGTGGGTGCTTTTATATGTTTTATCAGGAGAAGCGAGGACGGAGAGAGAGTTGAAGACAGATCAAATAAAAGAGCCCAGTTGCGTTGTGAAGCATGTCAGTGCTATCAGTGCACCTGGTGAGCCATTTAACCAAACAATACCGAATCCATCAGTGATGTCTCGCCACGGGGAGTCGCCCCAGTTTCACAGGGAAGACTTGTTTTGGCTAAAGCCCCTGTCACACTGTCCCGAAATTGACACCCGATGGACACACGAATATGGAATTGTGAATTTCGCACGAAGATGGCCCCGAACCACACACGAAGGCAACATTTACATTACATTTAAGACATACAACTGCAACGAAAGTAACACAAACAATTATGTTAAAGTATTATGATACTGTACTGATATTTTCCGACTTTGTTCTTTACTTTCTCCGTCTTTATAATTATGTAGAAGATATTAAGTTTTCTCCGTCATGTTGTTTCCATAGCAACAACAACTTCCTCGCCTTCAAAATAATATATTATATCCTTTTTAGTTTCACAGAACACAAATTGGGTTATTTACATAATATGTTTACATGATTTTGTTGTGCAATAAAACAACCAGATGGACACACGATAAAGGAAAAGTTCAAATTCGGCTCTGATCGTAGCAACATCGGGCCATTCGTGAGGGCATCTTAAGCCATCTTTGGCATGCCAAAGATTTTGCCACCGCTCCCGAAGTTGCTGCCGGAGCCTGATAAATTCCACCGGTGGTCATACGATGGCTGATGATGCCCTCACGAATCGCCCGATGTTGTTACGATCAGAGCCGAATTTGAACATTTCCTTAATCGTTTGTCCATCGGGTGTCAATTTCGGGACAGTGTGACAGGGGCTTCAGCAAAAAACACACATATGATATGAGGCACGCAGCTTGTAACCACACGTCATGATGAATGCAAAGGGATTGTGGTGTTTTTCATAAGACCATGCCAAGCACGTACTGCATGAATGCTTCAGGAGTGCCACATGGATAACAATGTCTGTGATGTTACTTTAATTGGGGCTTAAATATCTCAGCATGTGATGGCCATGACATTACGTGGAGACATTCATGGTCGCCAGAGGATGAATCTTGCTGACTTTAGTGAACCTGACATTTCCTTCCACTGTGAGGTTGACCATATTGAATGAATGAAGTTCAAACAATCATGTTCCACAGAAAATGAATATACTACATTTTATCCCCATGACTCTAAATCTTCGTCACCACCAGTTCAAATTCTTTGTGTGTCCAATACTTTGTGTTACGAACAAACCCCGGAAAACGAATGACATTCCCATAAACCTCAATTCTACTTTGGGATTAGGGTTTATTCAGCTAAGTTTAGTGTGCTATCTAAAATAACATAGTGAGCATAAATTACACCTCCATATTATTTCTTCCTTGATTACACAGTGCACACTACATTAAAGTATTTAAATCAATTTAATATCATCATCATGATCTTTATTTAAAGAGACTCTTGGTCCATTATTACAAGACATACAACACTCAAATATAAATTAAAAAAGGCAGTTATACCAATGTTTCCACAGAGGTGACTGGTAT
>NW_011357595.1:65360-70360 GCF_000735185.1 Notothenia coriiceps | reverse complement strand
TTTTTAATTCGATTTTATTTATATATTTTTTTATTGTTATTTATGTTTTTCTTTTTTTTCCTGGCTTAGTTTCAACCAAAATATAGACTAATGCTAATAATAGTAATAGTATTAATAATTGTAAATGACCATTGGTCACACCACCAGTTTGTTTTACTGTAAACTTGGAGGAAGCCAGCAGCGCACACCCTCTCCGTCACACGTGCGATTGATTTATTGGTGATATACAGAACAGTGAGAACAACACAACTAAAGATGAACAAAGAGGTACGTTCAAAGAAGAGTTCCTCGTGGATCTACTTAGAACTGACAATTGCAAATGAAAAAAATGTGTGTAGCTACAAAACATTTTTTGGGGGGGTTATGTCTGCGGCGGCGAATAATCGATTAATATTCGCCAGGGCTGTCCGATTTTCGATTTTGATCATGGTCGGTTTCTGGCATCCCTAGTCCGAACCATCCCTTCTCTTTTTGAGAATATTATTTTGTGATGCATGTTCCTTGTTAAACAAAGAGTAATAATAGTACCAACGTTTTCCTGCCAATTCGGCTATTAATCTCTGATATTGGCAGTCAAATCAGGCTTCTTGGATTGAATCGTCGAAAAGTTGTCTTTTTCTGCATCACTCCTTGTTTAAATCCCCAATATAATTATTGTAGATTATTTGATACTCTTGTACATACAGTATTGTTCACACGTTTACCGGGGTGTGAAGTTCTCAATCTTTCAAATGACTATACAGTATGCTCCCATCTTCTGCTCACCTATATCGAGCTATAAATAAGGTGTCATCACAAGGTTGTTGTGTGCCAAGATTTTACGGTGTTAGTCATGAAATTATCCCACATAAAAGAGAGTGCTAAGGAACCTTATGCTTTGTATAAATGTACGTTTTTGAGTGTTTACGACAGAGAACCACGGTAAAAGCTTCTCACATTATGGTTGTTTTTCAATTTCATACTCTTATAATCTCTGTGGGTCTGACACCAACCAACCTCATTGATTGGTTGAGAGTCTAGCAACAGGTTATATATATAACACTTAATTCTGGAGCACACAAACTGAGCAGCTCCAGGCAATAGCTAGTACCCCTGTTGCAGAATATTTGAGCAATAAACTAAGAATGATGTGTAATCCATACATCAAACATCCTGGAAAGAACTCCTGCACAATATAGTGTCATGTTTAGTGAACACATACATTTAAATGTTTCCACTATTAACACTTTTCTGGGTTAATTCCTTGCAATTTCTTACTAATTATGTATTTAAGGCTGTAACATTTATGCCACGAGGGATCTAATGTCACTTATGTCTGATAGCAGCGCTGTTTCAGGCTTTGTGGAAATGTCCCTGAAAATGTCAGAGTAGAGAGGGCACTAAAGCCAATCAGTGCCAGCTAGTTTCATCATTACAGGCTTTTGTCTGTATCTCATCATCCAAGTAGCTGCAGATAAAAGAACATTTTGGTCCAACAAACTCACAGCTGTTCTGGATGCTTAGAAGCCTTGCTGCTGGGCATTAAAGGACTCTGACTGTCTGATGTTTGAACCAAAACATCCTGTACTGAAAGTTTTTTTCCCCCTCTTTTATGCATTTGGAATGGAGTAATATGTGTCCAGAGTTACGGAAATAAAAGAAAGTTGAAACTGAGAAAAAGTACTTTTTACTGGCTTGTCATCTGAAGTCTGTTTGAAACACAGGATTTGTTTTCTTTTCCCAAGCTTTCATCCTCTGATGTGTGCAGAAGATACTCGTGTGTGTGTGTGGCTCATATTCACCCTGTTCTGCTCCCTCCAGTGGCTGCGCAGCCTGTCATCCAGCCGTCGAGCAGCGGAGGCCCACTGCGCTGCCATCCTGCGCATGCGCCTCTTCATGAAGCTCAGGGACTCCTTCCCCGTGCCCACCTGCTCCAGCAGAGCCCCGATGTCAGACTGGAAAACAGCCTGGAAGACAGGAGCAGTACAAATCAAAGTCAACTTTATTGTCAATCATTCAGTTTGTGTGTACAGACAGAGAAATTTAAATGCCGTGTCACACAATCCCGAATACAAAAATACAAATATATAAAAATATGTATACAAATATGTATATCCTATATATAAACAATCAACAGACACATTTATACATATGCACACACTTCAATAGCTTTGAGAAATGTGCATTATTGCAAGATTGTCCATAGCAGCGTACAAAGGTGCTGGATTTGAGTGTGTGAGTGTGTGTGGGGTGTGGATATGACTGGAAAGGAAATGTACAGAATACAGTGGCTTATTTTTTACACCAGTGTCTCATTTCTTCTTCTTTCTTATAAAGATAATTTTGGGCCAGAGAGCACCTTTGTTGGAATAGGGAGGTACAGCGGATTTCATCACCTGAAATGTTCTGGTGGCTCAGGAGTCAAACCTGCGTACTTATCAGCGAACACCGCCTATGGGCCGTCAGGGTTAGCCAATAAGCTATCCGATGGCCCCAAAGCCTCTTTCTTTATGGTGAGATACTTTATTGCCACTATGCTGCTGTTCAAGCCAACAATACAACCAAATTGGGAAGCCGCCCCCATATGTTAAAAACAATATAAAAGAAAGTCAAATTAAAAAGATGCCACTATAAAAATTCAACAATGGAAAGTTAGGAACTAGTGATAAGGTAAGATAAGATGGACCTTTGTTAATCCCTGTGGGGAAGTTCAGGAGTTTAAGTAGCAACCGAGTGAGATCTTAAATAGTTGCTGTGGCTGTCAATATGAGAGAAACATGCAATACTGTTACATATGGTGAATTAATCTGAACATTTTTTGCAATGAAAACAAAAATATCAAAGAGTATTCTGCCTTTCTGCTGGTTTCAGGATAATTCAATAAGAGAAAATTATTTATTATAACAAAGTAAGAGCCAAAAAGCATTAAGCCGTTGTTTTATTATTAACATAATTACAAACACCAACCAGATTTGTAATTGACCACTTCTGGTACTTGTCACATGGGTGCAGTTCATGGTATTAAGGGCAGCTGTTGTGGGGTTTGTTGATGACAAAGAGGGTGAGCTGAGCTCTGATATTCTCTGTTGACCGTTTGGTCCTACCTGGGTTAACGTTTTTTTGTCTTTGTTAAACATCGTAAACGTTACCTTTAGTACGGACTTTTCAATGTAAGGTGTCACAGCATGAGCCAAGTTTAGCCTCTAGGCAACTTCGTTTATTGGGAATGTTGTCGCTTCAAATGTTGTTTTTTCAAAAAGGAAACAAAAACAGTTTATTATTTTCAAGTGCAGTTTTTTTACTGATACTCTCTTTTAACCTACTCAAAAAAAACCTTTGTATTATGTGTCTATTTTTCAAGTTCAAATCATAATTCTTATAGAAGTTTTATATGTGGTACAGCCCTAATAATAGCAGTACTCAAAAGGCTTTCCAGCAGGTAAAAAACCATAAATGATAGCAGCATACAAGATGCACACCAGTAGCATTAGTCCAGATGTTTTACACCAAAAAACACAAAACAACAGGCTGTTATTCAGATGTATAACATAGCCTGAAGCAGGGAGCATGAAGCCAGGAGCACGCACTAAAAAACGTCATTATTAGGTCTGTTTTTTGATTTTTCCTATTTTATTGAGGAGCCTGTGATCTATGTTATCCTGTTTATCTCTCGGATGCCCAGCCGCTAGCCCTCTCAGACAGCGATTGCCTGAGGGTGGGGATCCTGGATCATCCCCTTCTCGTATAATATGTCTGTTCTCATTTACATCTGCTCCTCTGGCCCACCATCACTTCATACTGCCTTTATCACCTGGCCGGTTCCTGGTTTTTTATTTTAATCAATGTGAGGTTAACTGCTATGGGGGAGTCCTACAGTATTTCGTAATCTACTAATATTGTTATACAGAAGAAGAGAGAACCTGTGCACCCATACGACTGGGCTCCTTCCTATTACCTCTTCGTGAAATATCCAAGTATTCCTTCTCAGAGACAAATCAATTTTCCTGCAGACTGAGACTGCCCCTCTCACACTGCTGGGGGGAATGATGCGCTCAGCGAGCCATCTGCTTGGTGTGCGGCCTACAGCAACTATGTCAGAGTTTACCTAAGGGGTATTGGTTCCTTGGATTTATGTCTCAGTGAATACAGGCTGGTATTTGGTAGCAGTTTAAGGTAGACCTGTTCAGAACGCTATCACAACAAGGGCTCGTTTTGCCTGCCCGGCGCTTTTATTATTCTTTTTTAGTCTGTTTTACTCTGGGGGAGAAAGAGTGTCTGTAGTGGCTGGGGTGTGTGGTGTGTGTTAATAGGATTGGTGTGTTTATAATGTTGAGGATGGGTGAATTGTGTATAGGACATGCATCATGTGTTGTATTGCAGTAAAACTAGACAGGGAATGGATGCGGAAAAGCAAAGTACGAATATCTAGGTAGTGACAGGCAGCACGCACCTCTAGACAGTCCGCTAGTGTGGTATTTCTGTCTGCCCAGGTAGCTTATTTATCAGGAAATGAAGTGTGATAAATGCTCTGCTGTTACTTGCCGAAATACGTTTTAAAGCTACTCTGCCAAGCATCGTGTCTAAATGCGTACAAATATCGATCAGTATGGCAGTAAGACATTGGTCGTGTTTTAGCATTCTTGTCCTGTGGTGTTCTTTGTCATTTTAATGCTCAATGATTAAATGAACATTGGCAGTTTAGCTTTCAATTGTTGTTATACTTCTTCGTATTCCTTGTCACTGTTCTAATGCTCTTTATGTCATTTCTGTGTAACAATTTGTATTAAATATATGATTATATATTATATACTTAAGTTGTTTCATGCCACCTGCGCCTTTTCGAACTCCAGGTGAAGTATTTAAAAAAAAACCTTTCTCTTTTCCCCAGGGATTTCTTCTTCACACTGAAGCTGGTTTGAGACAACAGAACAATCTCTAGTGCAGAGACAGGTAAGTTGTTACCATTGTTTGGACAACACTTGGGAAACAGCAGTCATGGCCCATGCAACAGTGCCTGATGC
>NW_011357595.1:58882-65315 GCF_000735185.1 Notothenia coriiceps | reverse complement strand
TATTCAGCTCGCGAGTTTCAGGTCCAAATAGCTGGAAAGCAAAACATGCAGTTAACTTTAGCCAACTGCGAAGGACATTGAGTGGGAGAATTTGCTGCTGGCAAGTACTTTAGCATGTAAAGGTAGTTGCTACTTAAATCCGAACGCCTACCACACACTCTTTCCACAGGATTTACAATAAAGATCTTCAGCCAGAAAAAACTTTTGTTTCTAACCATGGTTTCCAAAAAGTTACACCAGGTTTTAGTTTTTTGCCAAAAGGTGAGGGAATTTTTGGGTCAAGGCTAGTGAGAGTTCAATCTTTGTGGATAATGTGAGCACTTTTTTGTCTTGTTATCCCGGATGAATCGTCTAACCCTGTTCTGTGCTGCTGATCACGCTTGTGTTTTACTGAGCCACTGCCAGTCTTCTCTTTTCCTCCTCCTCCGTTGCTTGTTGTTGGAGAGAGGATTGCAGCGTGGCTCAGTAAAAACAGCGTGTCAGCAGACAGACAGGTTAGAATTCATCGGATAACAAGGACAAAAGGCTCCACATTATCACAAGATTGAACCTTCACTACCTGACCAAATTCCCTCCTTTTTTGGCAAAAGACAAAACTGGTGTAAACTTTTTTGAACCATTGGTTTAAAACAAAAGGTTTTTTTCTGGTGAAGATCTTTTTGTCTCTGGATTGGGGAGTGTGTGCTAGCGTTTCGGATTTAAGTTAGAACCTACCTTTACATGCTAAGCTTACTCAGCTCAGCCATTTTCCCCACTCATTCCTTCCAGTTTGGCTAAAGTTACTTCATGCTTTTGCTTGGTCCAGCTATTTGGACCTGAACCTGAGACCTGATCTGTTTCCTGTTTTCCCTTGCTTCCTGTTTCTGGACTTTTGGCCAGTTCTTGACATGTATTACCAAAGTGCTCTCAGAATGTTCCCAGCCTGCTTAGAATTGGCTTCTAGGTTTTAACTCTTGTAAGGCCTATCATACCTTCTCTGGCTGGTCGATACGATACACTGAACAAAATATAAACGGCAACAACTTTTTTAGTTTTTTGCTTCCCATCTTTTCATGAGATGGAACTCAAAGATCTAAAACATTTTTTTTTTTTTTTTTTTGCATATATATACAAATAACCATTTCTCTCAATAATTGTTCACAAATCGTTGAAAAATCTGGTGGATAGTGAGCCACTTTCTCCTTTTGCCGAGGATAATCCATTTCCCACCTCACAGTGTGGCATATCAGATGCTGATATAGACCAGCATCGATTTATTGCACAGTGTGCCTTAGGTTGGCCACATAAAAGGCCACTCTGAACATGCATTTTTTGCTTTATTCGGAGGGTCTGGCTCCGAAAACCAGTCAGTATCTTGGTGTGAGGGTTAGGATTAGGGTTAGGGTATATGCTTTGTGAATCTGGAGTGGCCTGTGTTCATCGTCCATAACATACGGCCTCCCGTATGTTATGGACGATGAACACAGACCACTCGATTCACAACATTACCCTAACCCTAACCCTAATCCTAACCCTCACACCAGATACTGACTGGTTTTCGGACCCCCCCAGACCCCCCCAATAAAGCAAAAATGCATGTTCAGAGTGGCCTTTTATTGTGGCCAGCCTAAGGCACACCTGTGCAATAATCATGTTGTCTAATCAGCATCTTGATATGCCACACCTGTGAGGTGGGATGGATTATCTCAGCAAAGGAGAAGTGCTCACTATCACAGATTTTTTCAGATTTGTGAACAATATTTGAGAGAAATGGTTATTTTGTATATATAGAAAATGTTTTAGATCTTTGAGTTCATCTCATGAAAAATGGGAGCAAAAACAAAAGTGTTGCGTTTATATTTTTGTTCAGTGTATGTATCGACACAGAGAAGGTATATAGGCTTACAAGAGTTTAAACCTAGAAGCCAATTCTAGCAGGTGGGAACATTCTGAGAGCACTTTGGTAAGCAGGTCAAGAACTGGCCAAAGTCCAGAAACAGGTAACAAGGGAAAACAGGAACAGATCAGGCTCAGGTTCAGGTCCAAATAGCTGGAAAGCAAAAGCATGAGTAACTTTAGCCAACTGGAAGGAATGAGTGGGAAATGGCTGACTGAGTACTTAGCATGTAAAGGTAGTTCTAACTCAAATCCGAACGCTACACACTCTCCCTACCAGAGACAAAAAGATCTTCACAGAAAAAACGTTTTGTTTTAACCATGGTTTCAAAAAGTTACACCAGTTTTAGTTTTTGCCAAAAGGAGGGAATTTGGTCAGGTAGTGAAGGTTCAATCTTTGTGATAATGTGAGCCTTTTTGTCTTGTTATCCCGATGAATTCTAACCTGTTCTGTCTGCTGATCACGCTGTTTTACTGAGCCACTGCAGCTAAAGCGTTTTACATGACTGACAGATGAGTGGTTTGTTAAGCTTCAAAGGTTCCCTAGAGAACATCTGCTTGCATACAAGAGTCCAACAGTGACAGGTCAGGGTGCTTGTTATCCGTCCGTCCGTCCATCTAGCTTCTGGCGGATTTGAACTCTTAAAAATGTATTCACAGACTTTTAAACAACAACAGACTTAATTTCTTTCATCACATTCGGTAAGTCCTTCACATGGAGGCTATGATTTTGATGTTTCAATAGCAACACTCGATTGATTTAAAGAGAGCAGCCACACACAAAATCACAATAATTAAAGAATGGCAGTGCATCTCTCCAACATGGCACTCGTGCAGTTTGATGATTGTTAATCATTATCTCAGAAGCAGACTTTCACAACACTGGGATTACTCTACCGGCAACACACATATTCAGATGGTGTGTGTTATATGCACAAAGTGTGTCTTATAACTTAAGTGGAAGGTGGATAACATTATTTAATTTGTTCAGAAAAACACCTGAATACCTACTCACTATGAATAACTTTGCATTTGCCTGGCAGCGGCACACAACATATACACCTAAGCACATGGATGCAAAACTGCCAGATGTACAAATGAGTAGTGGCAAGAAAAAGCAATTTAGTTCCCGCGACAAGTATCACCTTCTTTGCAAATAAGTGAAAGGACCAACTTTGATAGTATCAACAACAAAAATCTAGTAAAATTGTAAATCATGTCGAGCCGCCTTTTTGTTTTCTATATTTGAATTATTTTGTATCCGAGGCAATATTATACACTATCCAGTAAAACTATACAACATCTCAAATAACATTTAATTTTACGATGAGCTCAGAAAGATGGACAGTGTCTATACATTTATTCATGTTTCTCCTCCCTGTGGATTTATTGATTGAGAGCCAAATAAATAAATCCTGTCATCTCTAAAATGCGTGCTACAGTAGCTGGCTAGTTTTACAGCGAGGGTCATCGGGGGTCAGACTCCTCCATCCCACCAGGATAAATGTATATTCTCTCTGCTTTGCACTCACAGTCACACATGTCCTCTCCCTCCTATTTCCCATATTCATTACAGAGAAGGCTGATTGAGATAGAGTTTCCCGCTCCTTGTTTGCATGTCAGGAGCTGTCAGATCCAGATTAGAGTAGAACACCTCTGTCACTCGCTGTATCCTCCAGCCTTATTGCACCTGTGGAGAATTCTCTGCAGCTTTAATGAAACCTTAATCTGTCTCTTCCTTAGCATCTCACCTTTTCCACAGTATGCACACTAGAATTACAGGTTTAGTTAAAAGCATGGTGCTGCTTTTAATTACCAGCTCAAGAGCGCTAGAATTTGAAAATACACAACTGGAAAAATTCTGCCACTTCCTCACAGAGCCCCTCCTCCAACACACAGGAACGCGCACATGACCAATGAGGGCACGAGATAAATTTGTGCACAGATGGAAGGCTGACAGGCAGGTAGGCCATCCAGTTATTTTAGTCGGGCCGGCTAAAATGATTGGTCGTGCTTTTTACAGCACTACGGCTTCTACAGATGAAATTTTTTTATGGATTTTTTGTCAAAGCATTTCAGATATTCATTGCTATCGGGATGTTAAGAGCATTCCATGGAATATAACAAAAAGTGTATCTCGATTCGGTTTCTCAAACTTACCTACCCCACCTTTAAACTGCAGCCTTATGTTTATTGATTTTCCACAGCTTTAGAATTTAACTTTGAAACAAGCCCACCTGGCAAAAGTGATGAAAGGCTGACTCAGACACAGAGCTCAGTTTTTGCTAATATTAAAATAAGACAGCCTCCTCCTCATTTCACCCAGAAACACACAGAAGTGTCACAACCATTTTCCAGGACGGGAGTTAAATTTGTATTCTCTTTAATGCTCTCACTGCTCAGATTTGGCAGAACCATAAAAATATGATGATGATTTGCATAAACATATTTCCTGTTTTCAGCAATTCATGCATGAATGCAGAATAAGCAACAAGAATATGAAATGCTACCTTAACCGAGGCTGAAAGTGAACTTCCTGACCCAGTTTGCAGCTCATTGGCACATATGCTCTAGAACAGGCTGAAATCAACCAGCATAACATGTGCGCAGAATCAGAATCAAAAACGGGTTTATTGCCGGGTAGGCTGACACGTACGAGGAATTTGACTTGATGTCATGGTGCATACAACATTTTTTTTTAACACATTTTTTTTTAAAGTACACAGATAGCGAACTATATTAAAAACACTGTAATACAAATGAGTAGCTATAAAATAAAGCAGTAACACCAAGTTTTAAAAAAGTACTAATAGTTTGACTGATATTGCAATTGTAATATGATTCACTTCATTTTTTTAAACGTTATTCGCATTATCATTACAAAATATACATAGAAATTATCATGGTTAAAGTCATGATCATGGTCATTATCCCGGCAGTACAAGCTTAAAAAAAATAAAAAATCTTTGAAAAAATGACTCTTTTCTTCTGGCTAGGGAACTGAAGGGTTGCTGGTTCAAGCCCTGATCGGACCAACAAATACAGACTGGTAGCTGGAGAGGAGCCAGCTCACCTCCTGGGTACTGCCGAAGTGTCCTTGAGCAAGGCACCGGCCAACCTGGCAACCTCTTAGCTCTGGCAGAACGCTATGTGAACCCTTTGGAATTACCTGGATTTCTGCATAAGTTGGTCATAAAATGGAGGAAGCCGCTGCTGTCCAGAAAAAACATTGCTGCACATTTGAAGTTTGCAAAAGAGCACCTGTATGTTCCACAGCACTACTTGCCAAATAATCTGTGGACAGACTTGAAACCAAAGTTGAGTTGTTTGGAAGGAACACACAACGCAGGTGGGAGAAAAAAAGGCACAGCACACCACATCAAAACCCTCATCCCAACTGTGAAGTCATGGTGGAGGGAGCATAATGTTGGGCTGCTTTGCTGCCTCAGGCCTGGACAGATTGCCATCAACTCGACGAAAAATGAAATTCTCAAGTTTATCAAGGACATTTGCTGGAGAACTTAAGGCCATCTGTCCACAATTGTAAGCTCAACAGAAGATGCGGTGATCAAGGAGGACAACGACCCAAAGCACAGAAGTAAATCAACAACAGAATGGCTTCAACAGAAGAAAATAGCCTCTGGAGTGGCCCAGTCAGAGTCCTGACCTCAACCACAATTGAGATGTTGTGCATGACCTCAAGAGAGAGATTCACACCAGACATCAAGAAATATTGCTGAACCTGGAAAACATTCTGTAAAGAGGAATGTCCAAACATCCTCCTTACCCGTTGTGCAGGTCTGATATGCAACTATAGGAACGTTTGGATTTTAGTTCATTGCTGCAAAGGAGGGTTAACCAGTTATTAATCCAATGGTTCCACATACTTTTCCACCCCTGCCCAAATGTGAATGTTTAACGTGTGTGTTCAATAAAACATAAAAACATATCATTGTTTGTGTTGTTTAGCTTAAGCAGACTGGGTTGTCTATTGTTGCTGACTTAGATGAAGATCAGAACACATTTTTATACCCGAATTTATGCAGGAATCCAGCGTAGTTCAAAGGGTTCACATAACTTTTCTTGCAACTGTATGTGTTTTCAGACCATAATCTGTAGGTTAGGTCTGAAATGTATATGTGTGTGGTGTGTGTGTGTGTGGTGTGTGTGTGGTGTGGTGTGTGTGGTGTGTGTGTGTGTGTGTGTGTGTGTGTGTTGTGTGGTGTGGTGTGTGTGTGTGTGTGTGGTGTGTGTGCGCTGCGCGCGTGCAGTGCGTGCAGTGCGTGTTGTGGTGTGCGTGTGTAAACAATAACAGAGTGGAAAACTGAATTTCGCTATTTGAGGATGAATAAAAGCTCATCTTATTTATCTCTTTAAAGAATGCCAGCACCAAATCTATAATTGAGGACAGTATCTTTTTCACATTTTGACTTTTCTCACCCCCCCCCCCCCCCTCAAAGTCCATATTACGATTTCAATTAACATTTTAATGTAACACTTTGCAGACCTTAGTGCACACAAAGTAATGTTTATACAACAACAGGGCACTAGGTTAGAT
>NW_011357595.1:44414-58837 GCF_000735185.1 Notothenia coriiceps | reverse complement strand
GGTGGGGGAGGTCATTTAGGAGAATTTGAAAATACACAACCGGAAAAAATCTGACACTTCCTTACAGA
Organism: Notothenia coriiceps; assembly: GCF_000735185.1. NCBI lineage: Eukaryota > Metazoa > Chordata > Actinopteri > Perciformes > Nototheniidae > Notothenia > Notothenia coriiceps. The sequence continues at coordinate 58,769 of NW_011357595.1, read as the reverse complement.
GCCCCTCCTCCAACACACACGAACGCGCGTGACCAATGAGGGAACGAGATAAGTTAGTGCACAGATGGAAGGCTGACAGGCAGGTAGGCCATCCAATCATTTTATCCGGCCCGGCTAAAATGATTGGTCGTGCTTTTTAGAGTACTACAGCTTCCACAGATGACATTTTTTTATGTATTTTTTGTCAAAGCACTTCAGATATTCATTGCTATCGGGATGTTAAGAGCATTCCATGGAATATAACAAAAAGTGTATCTCGAGCCGGTTTCTCAAACTTACCTACCCCACCTTTAAGCATATGCCCTTGAAGATGCAAGTCAATAAGAGAGTTGGAAGTGTTTTGAATTTCACAGTTTAATCTCTGCTGTGTTTTTGGCACACTGCATTTGACATACTATGTATTGGAACAAGTTATTATTTTATGGCATTATAATGCAGGGAAAGCATCTACAGCCATGCTAGAAGCTCTGTGAGACTGTAATTAGGCTAAATGCAGCTATCAGCATGCTAACATGCTCACACTGCGTGCTGAAATGGGGGGAGTTAAGCAGGGGTGATGTTTAACACGTTCACCAGCTTACTTAAGTATGTGTCATGTTAATTAGCCCTTGAGTGTCTTTTGTTTTGCAGGTCACCAACCGACACTCCACATTTCTGAGTATTATTAATCAAAATCACATTTGCGGGTATTGAGCTATTTTGTCAAACATGATATTTGATTTTCTCTCAGCCCTACAACCGGCTGATGTACAATAATTACATTAACTGAACAATCACAACCACACTACTTCAAAAAGAGTTGGATCAGTGAATCCCTCGAAGACATTCTGCAGTGTGTGGAAAGCGAGAAGACTTGTTCAGAGGCAGCACCTCAGTGGAGCATCTGCAGGATCTGGTAGAGTAAAGATGTCGGAGCATAACTGATTTCTCAAAGCAGGACAACAAAGGAAAGACGACAGCCAAAGTGACTACTCAGTGAAGCCACCAGAGAGCATGATTGTTGCCAATCAGAGGCAATTACATGCTGCAAACCAACAGCTTGACACCCACCGTAAGTAAGCTCCTTTTGAGGCTAATCTGTCTGTCGGAGAAGACGCTAAACATATCAACAATCCTGTCCGAGTAAGAACCGCAGCAGGCCATTCGGAGATATTAAGCTCCTTTTTTCAATGCCTTTGTGTGAAAGTGAAGAGTAGGACATGTAAATAGATACGAGCCTGAGGGAATCTGTGGGAGCACAACCCACATAACGATCTGTCAATTTGATAGCGTGTGGGAGAGTCGGGGATGGCGAGAAATGTTCCCTTTTTTTCGATTCATTAACAGCCACAGAGAAGGGATTTATGGATATTCGGCATCTGCCATTAACCGGCCAATTTGAGATGGCCATAAAAAAAGAGTGGGATATGTACACTGGGTTGTGTTTAGTGGGGAGGGGGAATATGGCCTGCGCCTGATAAATCCACTTGGGTTCAATTTCAGCCTTTCATTACATTTTCTCTGAGGCTGAGCATTTCATTTCCTGATGAAAAGGGTCTAATGGAGCCTGAGTGGAACACCACTGCACTCATATAAATGTACTGATGAAATATCTCAATACACACACACACACACACACACACACACACACACACACACACACACACACACACACACACACACACACACACACACACACACACACACACACACACACACACACACACACACACACACACACACACACACACACACACACACACACACACACACACACACACACAATCTTGGATAGTATGAGGCCAGTCCGAAATTTCTGATGGTATTCCTAAGAGAGACAGACCTCGGTGATTCAATAAACCATGACACCAATTAGTGGGGTAAATAATAGCGCACGCAGCAGATGCATTCCTGCTGCGGCATCTTCCTCACCGCACCAGAGTCCTTTATCAAAGCAGCTTTTCATCACAGGTGGAAATGTAAGATCAAAGGGCAGCTCTAACTCATCAACACCCTCAACTCTGCCCCGTAGCTATGACACAGGGCTCGATAACAAGCCCGTATTATCATCAGCCATGTCTGCTCCGGCTTCACACCACCCACAGGCAGAAAAGAATCGACAGCAACTCTCGTCTTGGACAAACAGTAATTTTCCTTACCTGCCAGCGTGAAGCCCAAGCGTTTCTGAAAGATCACGGCGTCGAGGAAACTGTCAGGCAGAAAGAACTGGACCCGTATGGGGCCTTATTTTTGCACCTTGCAGTGTCACAATCAATAATCTTTTATTTTTGGATGAAACCGTCTTTTCGGTGTGACTGTAAGGCACGCTGGGTAAATATTTGTATCCCTCCACTGGCATATGCACTTATGTTTTTGATGACTAGCGACAAGCCCGTTATCACTCTGGTGAGCTGAGGCAGGAAGGAGGTGCACAAACTGTAGAGATGCTGTCAAGCCCTCGGGCTGAAACAACACTCTGCAAGAAGGAGAGATAGCTTATCTGTGTGGCCGAAGGTGATCTGCAACAGAGTGCGCCGCGGCAGCCGATCACTTGCAGAGCTTGCAGGACAAACAGCAAAGCAATTTCACTCAACAAATAAGCCAAAAAGAATGAAACAACGGATGGTCCCTGCACTGATGCCCTGAAGATCTCACATTACATTTGGATGGGAGAGACAGTGTTGAACATTGACTGGAGTGGTTCTGCCTAAAGCAAGTGAGAACATAACATGATCAGAGAGGAATAATTTAAGTGCAAACTCACCCGTGAAGCTCCTTGAGGGAAAATGAGATCTTGAGGTTGTGCCCAAGCACATGGAGGGCTGTGAGGATGTCGGCCCATTGCACCATCTCACCCAGAGGACCCCCCTTCAGCACTTTGGGGCTGAAGACATCCCCAGACTCCTCTGTCAGGAAACCCACATGAACGAGAATCTAAATGCAAAATTAAAAGGAGATAAGTTAAGGAAAATGGAAAGTGTTCAGAGCACCACAGCGCTTGGTTTTGTTAATACACTGTGAGCATTTTTGTTTTAAAGAGGACTTATTATTCAAATGTTATGGTTCATAATTGTAATTTGTGCCTCTACTATGACATGTTTGCATGCTTTAATATATTCGACAAGTGCTTTTTTTTCTCATGCTTGTGCTACAGCACCTCTTTTCACCCTCTGTCTGAAACCAGAGCCCAGTCTGCTCTGATTGGTTAGCTGGCCGGCTCTGTTGTGATTGGACAACCGTTTAGAGATGTCCCGCCCCATAGCCTATAATGTACAATGTGTTGGAGCGCTAGCCAATAAAAGCACGAGTGTTACATAGTGATGTCACGGTGTTACAGAAGTAAAGAAAGGAGTCCAATGGAGGCGTTTCAGGCAAGGGGGAACTTTGGGATTTAGGGGAAACCCCCCCAAAAAGCATAACATTCCCTTCTAACCTTTCTTGAACTTGTTTGGTTCTTTCTCAATTTTTTTCAACAGTCATCTTTTGCCAAGTGTTAAAACATCAAAAAGCAATATACCATCTGCCAGCACATAGTTTGTCCATCGCTCTGTATGGTTGATCGATGGATTTTTCTTTTTGAAAGGGGTGGGGGGGGGGTCTTGAAGAGGTTGAGAACCACTTTTGTAGAGCCTTATTTCCTTCATGTTTTAATCTTTATATTCACAGTTCCGTGTGTTGAATAATTGAGATTTAGTGAGAGCAATTTTCACTGACGCTCCAGAAGGTTTCACAAATGAATAAATTCAGATATTTGGCATGGATCGGTGATCAGATTTTAAATAGAATTGTGTGTCTAATGAAAGCGAGGAGGAAGAGTGACAGCAGAGTCACATCAACTCAACTCCCGAGAAATACAATCAACTGTGCATCGACTTGAAATGAAACTGACCTGCTGAGGGCTAATTGATATGCAGAACGATTCACAAGCGTTTTAATTGCTGATGGGAAAGGTTGGAACTTCTAGGCTGTCAAATATGTAATGCAATTAGATTCCTTAACAGATGGCAGCATTTAATTAAAAAAAAACTATTAATTTGAGAATAAACGTACAAATACTTTTTTAATCAGCTCAACCACACACTTATCTACATATTTGTCACAAGGTGTGACTGTGAGTTTTCTCCAGGTGTTATTGTAGATGTCAACCCCTTTTTAAAGATGGGTTTTCAGGTGAGTGTTTTCAGGCCTAAAAATATAACTAGATGTGGCCTTAATACCATTGTTTTATCCAGTTACTTTGCTGATACCAATCCAATAAAAAATACACTGCTGACGCAATGGATTTCCCCCATGTGTGAGCAACGGAGGTGTTCAGCCTGCAGGTCTGTGTACATCAATGAGCCCCAACGTCAGAGCCAGCCAATATGGGGTGGCAGAAATCTCCATTTTGTGGAGTTGGGGTGATGTGAAATATAAAATACACAGGGCTAAAATGTTGGACAATTTGATACTTTTACTTTAAGGAACATGTTTACATGTTTTAATGTTCAAACAACACATTATATTCTCAAACTGTCTGTGTAAACGTATCTGTATTCACCCTCCTATTGTAAAATAATGGCTCCCTTTGGAAAGGTAGTTCTCAAGGCATGGGCGGAGGAACTCACATATCGTGGTCTGTATATTGTAATAAGCCTTCATGTGGTATAGGAAGGGTAGCCGCATGCTAATGGCCGGCAGAGCCCTTTGTTTTCTGATGAGGTAGCCAAAGCCTAAACTGGGTTGTCTTATTTAACAGTTTTAAGGTTTTTAGGCACTCCAGATACACAAACACATATGGACAAGCAATTACACATTATGTTATTCATCAATGGTGCCCTTAAAAGTGCTATTCAAGATATGTAATCGTCCTTGTTTGCAGGTATTCGAATAACAGAGGCTGAAAACAAGACATGAGTGTCTCCCTTCTGTATAGTGTCTTACTCCTGTTCAAGATGTTCCTATACCGACCCAGAGAACAATGTGCACAATAATCCACTTCAGCTGACACGCCATGGGCAATAAGCATGTTGCTGAAGAGAAAGGCAGCACCAGCAGCTAAAGTGACATTTGCAGGTATGATTTTAACCTTTGTGAAGCTTTGTGTGGTCCTTCATCATCATGTCGCATTGTTATTCAGGTTTCATAAAGAACCTTATGAAACACAACACTAACGACTTCTCACTCACATATCTCATGGTTACTAAGTAGACCTTGAATATGGATTATTATCACTAATGGGGAGACAGAACAGGAAGCCGAAAACAGAGAGGTTGACCAGAGACTCTCCATCGCTCGTCTGTAAAAACAATTTGTGTTTTCTCAACAGCACTCAGTGTTTCTGCGACGGAAGCCAAGCCTGCAGGGTCTGGTTAATGGACAGTAACTATTACTGTCTAACAAATCATTACAGCAAACAAAAGCCCGCTCCCCAGTTGCGAGGAAGCATCAATTGTTATTAACAGAACGTGCTTTGATTCGTCCAACTGAAAAACAAACACACAGGATGCTGTCAGCTAATTTACAAAAAGCAAAACGGTACAAATGCATGTCTTTCATTTCAGCTTTTGGAGTATCAAGCTGCTTTTCGGCTACAGAGGGATTTGAGCAGAGCTGTCCACATCTTATTAGTTTGTTTAAACGGAGATCTACACAACTGTCCTCAGCCGCTTTGAAGCAATGACTAAATATAATGACTGAGCTTTATTAAATTAATAATCCCTGCAGAGACATGCATGCAAACATGTCCCAGATGTAAGGAATTAATGGGGATCAGGTGAAAGATACACAAAATACCCTTTGGAGAAGTGGTGTTTTTTTTTATAATGAGTAATTTCATACATATATAAATGTTTAGGTTATTGTACATTTCCTCCCTGCAGTGCTGTTGGCATGTGTTGAGTATACGTGTGTTCCTTCCTTTTCACCCTCTGTGTGAAACCAGAGCCCGGTCTGCTCTGATTGGTTAGCTGGTCGGCTCTGTTGTGATTGGTCAATCGCTTAGAGATGTCCCGCCCCATAGCCTATAATGTACAATGTGTTGGAGCACTAGCCAATAAAAGCATGAGTGTTACATAGTGATGTCACGGTGTTACGGAACTAAACTAAGGAGTCCAATGGAGGCGTTTCAGGCAGGGGGGAACTTTGGGATTTAGGGGAAAAACCCCAAAAAGCATAAAAGTGCCTTCTAACCTTTCTTGCACTTTTTTGGTTCTTTCTCAGTTGTTTTCAGCAGTCATCTTTTGCTGTGTTCAAACATCAAAAAGCAATATACCATCTGCCAGCTCATAGTGTGTCTATCTGCGCGCAGAAAATGTATGGTGGATCAATGCATTTTTTTTAAAAGGGGGGAGGGGGGGCGGCTGGCTTTGACATGTGATTAAACACCAAGGAGAGCTAGGTAACCACAATAATACATGATGTAAAGAGGGGGGAAATTAACTCTATGGATGAATACAGCTTGGAGACAGTTTTAAAAATGATTATATCCAGAAATTAAATTTCATACCTCCATAATGTTATCACCCAGAAATAAAAGTTTAAAAAAAGAATTATGACAAACATCCAAACAGAGGCTGAGCCATCCTGACCTGTTAGATCCCAAAACACTAGATCCTACGCTTCCCATAATGCAACAGGATCTTCTTCCATTACATTTCCCCTGCCTGTTTCCCAATTCTTTCAAAGCCTACAACAGCAGCTGTTTTTTCATTTAAAAATCAATCCTTAAGCCCCCCTTTAAAGCCAATTTGGAATGGTCCTTTGTTTCATAAAGACCAAACTAGGGATGCCAGCGATTATTCGATTTTTCGAATATTCGTTACAGTCTCCATAATCGAAAATTATTTTTTTAAATTCGATTTTATTTATATATATTTTTTATTATTATTTATGTTTTTCTTTTTTTCCTTGGCTTAGTTTCAACCAAAATATAGACTAATGCTAATAATAGTAATTGTATTAATAATTGTAAATGGCAATTGGTCACACCACCAGTTTGTTTTACTGTAAACTTGGAGGAAGCCAGCAGCGCAGGCTGCGCAGAGTGCAGCGAATAATCGATTAATATTCGCCAGGGCTATCCGATTTTCGAATTTGATCATGGTCAGTTTCTGGCATCCCTAAGCTGAACAGCCAATCAGAGTGATTTCTTTGTCCCGACTTTCTTTGGCCTGAGGCCGGGGGAGGTGTGAAAATGTGCCGTAAAGAGACGACGCTGCGGGACACACCAACCTGAGTAGGGTGCCGCGAATGCCTGACTGCTTGTGACGGCCTCTTACTCCCAAAATCGGGTTGGTGTGTAACGGCCTTTAGGGTCACACCAATTATAATGGAAAAGAAGCAGAGTAAAATACCAATAAAATGTATAGCTTGTACTGCCGATTTAGAGTAAACGATATTTGAAATATTGCTTTTATCTATCAACATTATCATTGAGTCAGCATGAAAAGTTCATTTTGAGCTTGAGACCTCTTGACGCTAGGTGTTTTGCCGGCTGCTGGCTGTAGGTTATCACTGCTGCTCCGTGTCTGATGAATTATCAAATACATCTGCAAAGTACAGCCTGCAACTATTATATCTCCTACACCCCAGTAGTCCTCAAAGTATACTGAGAACCCCCAAAGGGTCCTCAATCTCCTATTTCCTGAAAAAAAAACGTTATCTAGCTGAGCAATATATTTTATTAAGAAGGGCAAGATCCATCCCCCAAACTCTTATCCAATCATTTGAAAGGGCTCTTTTGGGCCCAATTAAAGATAAAACTGCCTTTTTTCCAGGAGTTTGATTCCCATGTCAGCTTCAATACTGCTGTCCAGGCTGTAACTTCATCAATGTCCCCGTTTCTGAACATTAAGATCTACATACAGCCGGCATCCTTTGTCGTACAAACACCATACATTTTTTAGCATTCCAATATCATCTCTGTCTTCCTCCTGCTGTTGAAATATAAATGTGCCCTTCGTTTGCCCTATCTTATTCTCTCATTTTAGCCATCTAGCTTCAACAGCTGGGATGCTGAGAAAGTCTCTTGTAGGAAGCAGTATGGGGTTGTTAGACACCAAAGTCCCATTACGATGGATTCACATGTGGCTTCCAGGCATATCTGACCTCTTTCTTTGTGAAAGAGTGTGTTCCTTTTCAGACTAGATTATGTCCCACCTGTGAGGTGATGGGTCTGGTTTTAGACTTACAGACTTCAGCAGATGTTAACAGAATCACTAAAGTTTGGTTATATGGTTACGTTATTGAGTACAGGTTACATTTACGGATTAGACTGTTTTAAATCACGGTGAAAATTCCTTGTGTAATTTCTGAGACGAGCATAATGTTTAGACATCTGTAACGTGCAAAGGATACAACCTGAAAACTGCGTTAAAATGCACTGTTCCACACACTTATGTAACATCCATCCAGCACACCCTTTCCTATGCAAATTCTGAACAAAAAGTACAGGCTGGTGACACAGTAAAAGAACATTTGAATAAACAAATGGAGGAATACAGTGAAATGAATGCAGATTCTGCGGGTGTGGGGGATCTGCCTGGCACTTCCCTGAAGGGTCACTGCAAATAAATAAATAATAATATTTATTATTTACAATTATAACAGGAATGTGTAAATAATGGAGTGAAGAGTTCAAACCTTGCCCGTTTTAGCCCTTTTATACATGCTCTGCTACCCTAACACTATCTATACATTTCCCAGAGGAGATGGATGTGAGAATTGAACGGCAATCTCCAGTGCTAAAATAATGCCAGAGCAAAAATCAGCAGATCCTCAAATGGCTACTTGAGGCTAGTTCCAATAGCGAGTTAATCCCTATAGAGCCCCATGTTGAAAAACCAGAGTTACCGAAATAACCATTTTACCACTCTGGTACGGTACCAGTGGTACCAACATTGGATTTAATCTATCATTTTCCAACAATGACAACTGTACGGAGGATCATTTCTCACAGCTCAACCGCGTTGATGCCGTTTTGTTTGACTGGAGTGAACCAGGCTTGCAGAGTAACAGATTAAGTAATCAGGATACAAAGAAATTGTAACTGCATTCCCTTACAGGTACATAAAAGAAACATTCAGATTACTGTTAGATTTAAATGAAGGAATACTTGTAGGATAATAATGTTACCAAAAATCGAAATAAATGAACCAAAGAAAGTGAAAACCATAAAGCAGATTCAGGGAGTAGGCATATACAGTAGAAACAGTGATGTAAAGTAACTAAGTACATTTACTCAAGTACTGTACTTAAGTACAATTTTGAGATACTTGTACTTTACTTGAGTATTTCTATTTTATGCTACTTTGTACCACTACAGCTCAGAGGTAAATGGTGTACTTTTACTCCACTACATTTATTTAAGATCTTTAATTACTTTCATGGGCGTCGCAGCCATTATATGAGGTTGGGACAAGTCCCCCCCCACCTTTTAAAATGATTAGTTTAGACCCCCCCACTTTTATTATGCGGAAAGTCTGTGAATCGGTCTATCCACTCGCCACTCTCTGTAGAGAGCTGTGTCAGTGCTTCATTATCAAATCCATTCCACTTGCTTATTGTGAGAATGCCCAAATCAATTAAATTCCTTACCATGTTTTCACTGCTACTTTGTACCAAGGCAGATTCTCAGAGCCGTTCACATGCTGCGTTTTTTATGTAGCTGTTTCTTTAGTTGTAAAATCATTTCCACGCTGCGAGGCTCCGGTGCTAACCCCTCGATTCCACCGGGTCCGTCTGCGTCGCGTCACGGCAGCGCGGAGTCACCCAAGGAGTGCCCGAGTCGAGTCCGAGTCATCATTACCTGTGTTCGAGTCCGAGTCGAGTCAGAGTCCGAGTCATGATTACCTATGTTCGAGTCCGAGTCACAAGTCTTCATGCATTAATCTTCGTGGATATATGTGTTGAAATGTAGCTGCTCCTCTACATTGCTTTTATCCTGTCATGTTATACCAGCGTTTCCCCACTGGTGGGGCGCAGAGATGTGATAGGTGGGTCACGAATGGACGCGATGAACGGGAGTTCAGTTTTTTGTTTTTTTTGGACCTCAGGCCGGAATCGAACCTAGGTCCTCACGGGCGTTAGTGGACTGTTACAGCCGGAGACTCGCAATGGCGGTTGACTTTCACAGCGCCGGAGCCTCGCAACGGCGGGTGTTTGCGACGGCGGGTGCAGTACCGGCGTAGCGGCGCTGTGAAAGTCCACGGCCTACCTATGTCAGAGCCAGCGGCCACCGAAGGCAGCGGCCCACCGGGAAAAGTCCTGAATCTCCCGATGGCCAATCCGAGCCTGCTCACACACACACAACTGAAACCAAAATCATTTACAGCGTTGCGTCGGTAAGAAAAGCTAATGTGGAAGCCGGCCACCTCACCACTTCACAAGGAGTTAACCGTGACACTTTTCGAATCCCGGTTTGGCTGTCCCCCCACTTTACAAATAGGCCATGTTTATTATAATTTTTTAACGCAAGGCCCGTCATCATCGCCACACAGCCTCTGCGAGCCGAGCGCAGACAGAGGAGAGAGAGCCGAGAGAGCTAGAGGGTGAGCACACATTGTATCGTATTTAATATAGCCTATAGGTGTACAAAATAAAGCCTAAGAAATCATTTCCAATGTGTGCTACTAGGACAGGTAAAAAAAAAAAAAAAGTTTTATAAAAAGGGCAGTGATTTAGCTCAAAATGCCATAAATAAAAACAAAGAAGGCGGTAATAGGTAACATAAGGAATAAGAATAAAACAAGTATTAAATGATGTTGTTTATTGGTTTTTGATCATATTCTAAAGATGTTTGGTATTATTGAGAAGGATATACAGCCTCCCTTTCCAGTGCTGTTTGAGAGCTGCTATCCATAAATTATTTTTTTGGGATCAAGTGCCACCAGATTGGGCTATTTTCACTTCAACATAAAAAAACAAATCTTCCGGGGGGGTGGCATGCCCCGGACGGCCCCTAGAGGAGCGTGGAGCTGTCACCCCCAAGATAAAGCAGGGGTTAAAATAATTAAATGCCATACATTTTTGCTGTTTAGGCTAAACACTGAAACGGGTCCCACAGACCCAAAACAGCACCACAGAAGCGTTAAAGGTAAGCCATATAATAATGCTTCCAAATGTGCTTAAATATTATACAGTGCAAAAAAACTAAAAAAGAGGGCAGTAAAAGTTAAGCCTCACGACTTGTTTCATTTTTATTGAAAGTTGGCTCTCATTCCTAAAAAAGCGTTGGAGACCCTGTTATAGCAACGATACATCTTGACAATTTTAAGCCTTTGCCTACCATTTTATTGAGCGATGAGCGAACAGGTTGCGCGCGCTTCAAAAGGTCCCCACCTGTTTTAAAGGTGGTGGGAAATGACAGAAAAAGCTTTTGAGAACACTGGTGTTATACTAATCTGTGCTATTTAACTGCTGTGAAGTGAGGTTCGGCACAATTCTTGTAATAGGGGCTATACAAAATATAAAGCTTATTACTAATATTATTAATTATTATTATTTATTTATAAATAACTAATTTAAAAAAAGATTACCTTAAGAGAAGTGATGTAGTATTTGTATGCCAATATTTTCCTATTTCCTATTTTGATAGTAATAATATCGGACTCTTATTTTTGAATTCACGAGTCCAAGTCCGAGTCACGTCAATCATGTGCGGAGTCCAAGTCAAGTCACGAGTCCCGAAAATCGGCACTCGGAGTCCGACTCGAGTCCGATCCAGGACTTCGAGTACTCCATCTCTGTACAGACAAAGTAATAATACTTGTAACTATTCCAGTTATAAACGACATGAATCAAAGATGTGTTGCTGTATTTTAGTGGTAAAAAAATGCTTTCATCATCATTAATTATTCTATTGTTTAGTCTCCGATTGGACTAGGGAAAGGGAAGGGAAGCGACACGACCAGAGTGGAATTTGTAATAATTAGTAGGGTTGGTTTTATTAATACAACATGGGCAAACAAAATGGCAGGCAAGGCAGCCTGAACGAACAAAAAAATGCCAAACGGATGGTCATAACCATCAACAAAAGAGAACCCAAAAGAAAGTTATAGGGCTTTCCAGAGCTATATTAAAAGGAAAACAAAACCTCACGTTAACCGTGGTACAATGAAATGAGACAGGCTGCACACACACAGCTGTAGCTGATCAACAGGTGCTAATTAACTGGGTCTAAGCTGTTACACATTTCACTAATCCTAAATGTGTTCAACAGGAGCTAAGCTACCTGGGGCTTCTTAAGGACAGCGTTTACCACACACAACCACTAATTAGCACTCTGCTAAGCAGTCTTAACTTAGTACAGAAGGTTTTACCAGGTTTGTCGAACACAACAAAATAGCGTAACAAGAGGCTAGAGGCGTCTGTCTACAACACAGAGCCTCCAGAAATGGTTCTTCGTTCCCAGCCTTATACCTCCTCCCCGGGAAGATGGGCCCGGAAGGAGGGCGGAGATTGGATGAACGTGCTGTCCAATCACCTCTTTCAGAAGTTGCTGAGGCGGGACGACCAGTGGCAGGTCGGAGGAACTGCGCAGCTTTCCTGTACACACACCACACCCACCCACACACAAACAGAATTAACAGCCCAGGAAGGCAGCGGGCTGTAACATCGATATATGATTATTTACACAGTGCCTGTGTTTACGCTTCTCCACGAGCTTACAGATTGACTCACAATGCTGGCAACACCAGGACCGAGGATACAGGAGTTTATCGTTGGTAAAAAAGGTTTATTAACCAAAAACACCCTTCAGGAGACAAAAAGAGGGATAAGATGTCCAGGGCCAGGGTTTATCACCAGCGGAGGTGCGGAGAAGCACAGAGGTACGCTGGCCGAGATAGGCGGAGGATTCTTGAGTTGGCGGGAGTTACCCGGTTGGAGCTGGTGTGCGTGGAAGCACGGGGAAAACACCGACGAAGGGAGAGCCGTGGATCCAGAGCCGGCAGAGGATTAGACAGGCTTGAGCCGGTGTGCGTGGAAGCACGGAGGAACACCAGACTGAGGGGATTGATGGCTGGACGTGCAGGCAGAGAGTAGGCAGCGGATTACTGGGCAAGGAGAGAGGCACAAGGTAAGGATACTAAGAACCCCCCACAGAAGTATGTTTAGCTACAGCTAATTTACAAAATCGTATTACCAGCGTGGTGAAACGACAACTTGGTGAATTACTGGATTGGAGGGACCGGGTATACAGCAACAGCGACCTCAACCTGTCATACTCAATGTACGGAAAAACCCAACTTTACAGAAAAAACTAAATATAATTAAAATAATACTAAAATGTCCCACTGATCTGTGTTGAAAATGTGCTTTATATATATTGCCAATCGCCATTTTTAAAGGTCAAAATCAGGCCAGAAATTTGCCGAGCCTCCGACAACTACGGTAGCGATGAGAAGTGAGGCAGGGACGAGCTTGTCCTCGTAAGCCCATAGTAATTGCTTGGAGACGCGGGCACTAATTTAACGCGGGCCTTATTTTGTGAGCGCGCTCAAAGCCAGTTATTGTGGGGAGGGTGAGGTCACAGAATGAGCACTGGCCTCCACCCCCTCAAATGGGTGTCACCCCACAAGAAAATCCTGGTGGAGCGCGGGACTAAGCGCACCTGTTAGAATCTCACTGTATGTCACCAATGTTAATGTTTGGCATCCTATACATTTATCCTCGCCATCAAGTTCCTCTAAAACTTATTTCACGTATATATGATAAGGGGCTGTGGTCTCATATACCAACGCAATGGGAAAAAAAGCAACCCATATGTCCCGTAATAACAACGGATGGGGGCTCTGCGCATATGACTAATACATTTTAAAGGGAAGCCGTGACCGACATGGGCCCTCTCATCCAGTACCTCGATTGTATCAGTATGAGGATGAGACCGCCATAGTGAAACCCAATAATTAAAGATCTCGGTATTAAGACACTGATAATACGCGAGATCAAATGAACACAATTTACTCTAATGAGCTGTAGTACAGGAAGATGTACAAAGAGGTTAGAATAACTTATATGTACCAAAAAAATACGTAAGTAGAGAGTACTAATGTTTGTATCTTCAGAATGTTAACATATAAGTACAGTCTTGGAGGTTAAGACTATGGATACTCTCCTAGTCTCAATGTCTCATATACAATCACTGTTTTACTGTATATGCCTACTCCCCTGAATCTGCGGTTTGATCGGATTCTATCACTTTTCTGTATTGGTATTGACAAATTATATTCATTTTTGGATAACTAACGATTATTATCCTGGAGGTCAAGTATTCCAATTATCATTGTAGGAACCTGCATAACAGTAATTTGAATGTATCCCTCCATGCAATCAGTTGTTACCTCCCACAGTGAATATGGGTAATGACCAGTTAACAACTTCCTCTATGATTACCAC
>NW_011357595.1:39499-44378 GCF_000735185.1 Notothenia coriiceps | reverse complement strand
CTAATGGTGGGATAAACCTTGAGGAGTGAATGTAAGGACAATGCATCATGTGTTGATGCAGAAAACAAGAAGGGAATGATGCGGAAAAGCAAAGAAAACTAGGAGTGACAGGCAGCACGCACCTCTAGGGGACGATCCGCAGTGGGTATTTAGAATCTCCCAGGAGCTATTTATCAGGAAATGAAGTGATAAATGCTCTGCTGGTACTTGGAGAATACGTTTAAAGCACTCTGCAGCATCGGTGTCAAGCTACAAAATCGACAGAGGCAGTAAACATTGGTGTTTAGCATTCTGTCCTTGGTGTTTTTCTTTGTCATTTTTAATGCTCAATTGATTAAGAACATTTTTGGCAGTTTAGTTTCAGATGTATACCTCATTCCTTGTCACTGCTTAAGCCTTTTTATGGCATGTGAACAATGTAAAATATATGTAAATATATACTAAGTTGTTTCAGCACCTTGGCCTTTTCGAACTCTCAGGTGAATATTTAAAAAAAAACCTTTCTCTTTTCCCCAGGATTTTCTCTTCACACTGAACTGGTTTGAGACAACAGAACAATCTCTAGTGCAGAGACAGGTATTTACTCATTGTTGGACAACACTTGGGAAACAGGTCATGGCCATGCAACAGGCCATGCTTGTGCTTTTGGGGAACTTAGACTGCAGTTATTATTTGACCTATACGTCAAAATGTTGCTCTGTTCCTATCTTTTCCTTTCAGCCTACTGTTTTGCAATCCAAAAAAACGAAATGTTGTGTTACGTGCATAGACTGTATCGAAAAATATCCCATAGTCACTTCAATGGTACCTATTGGTAGTGTGACTAGGGTTTTAAAATATTGTTTTGTCATTTAACATGAGTGTAGTAACATGAGACATTTTCAGGTGGTTAAAACATTAGCATATGTTGCTTTATTATTTGATTCTAAGTTGGACCATAATTTACATCAAACTATTCATATAAAAGGTTAACTGAGGTAATAGATCAAGTGAGAAGTAGTAGTTTTTCATAGACTTCCACACAAATATACTTTTTTTTGCAAGTAGCGGAGTTGCCCCCTGCTGGCCATTAGAAATAATTCAGGTTTAGGGCAATCCGACCCCACGGCTTGCCTTATGGTTACCTGTTTTTTGGGCAGAGGCTTCAAGGTGGGTGTAGCAGTCTGGTTCCTCCAGATTAGTGGAGGGCAGAACCACTCCACCTCGCTCAGGTAGACGAGGAAGGAGCAATCTGAGCCGTCTACACCATAAAAGGCATAGCAAGGGTCCGACGTCCAACGAGCGTGCATCCACTGGAAGACAAACAAACACAATTCTGTCTTTAAGGAGTATACTTTACGGACATATTGATATTTGACTAGAGATTGCCTTAAAAGCATCCTGTGTGTCCTCTCATAATTTTGAAACTGAATGGGCATGTTATTATTTTTCACTCTCATTTATCTTTAATGTGATGCCTCTGGTCCTTTACTGTAAGGTACATGCAGCCATCAGCTACATTTATATCTGGGTTTAGCTGGCTGAATAAACCTCTGTGCTCAAGTACTCCAGATAATTGAGCGTTTTCATGTCTTAATGCATGCAACGTAAGTCAGCAAAACAATCTGACAAGGTCATCCGGCAGGGTAACGTGATTAAGGAGAGAGGGCGGATTTTATTTAAAATGACTCATTTTCTGACATGCACTGTAGGCTGCAAAGAGTGGATATGCAAGAGGAGGAAGCAGAGAGAACTCGTTATTAGTGAAAACGTCTGGTTTTCTCACTAGGCTCATCCAACATTAGGCTGGATGGCTGTCATAAGAAGGTAGGGAGAGCTAAAGGATCATCCATATTCGCCTCCAGGAGAAAGGGACTTCAGTATGTTGCGACTGAAGCTTAAGCTGTTTTCTGTTAAAGAGAAAAACTAAACGGCAGAAACTGTTAGTTATACTAAAGCAGGAAGTACAGAGCACAGAAAAAGCAAGAAAGTTAGAAGACACAATATCTGGACGACAGAAATCTTGTTCTCATTTCATTTCAAACCTTTATTTATACAGATGAATCCCATTCAGATCATTGATCTCTTTTTCAAGGGAGACCTGCTCAAGTTCTGCTTGTGAACTATGAACTTTTCACACATTTTGTCCTCAAATATTGAGTTTTTTTCACCAATTTCCAAATGTTAATAGAAGGAACACTTTGGACATACTGTTTTGTTTATGCCTGTATTCTCCCTGAATCCTGCAGGTCCGCTGCAACTCTTAATACTTTTAAATCCAGACTAAAAACGTATATTTTTGCCGCTGCATTTGAGTGAGCTGTTTATATCCACAGTGCAGTATGGCTTTTTCATGAATTCTATATATGTTGTATTTATTTTTATTATCTTTGATTTTTAATGCCTGTTTTTAAATGCCATTTCATAATGTGTTTCTGCTGTATTTATTCTAATTTGTAAAGCACTTTGAATTGCCGTGTGCTGAAAGGTGCTATATAAATAAACTTGCCTTGCCTTGTACAAAGTGCTATTTTCTGCTGTTGCTAAAAGGCTTTTATTCACACAATGTAAGGTATAAACACAATATGTAGTTTGTTTATAAAACCATATATGTCATTTTTTTATCTTTTCCATTTTGTGTTTTTCTTTGCCGTGACTCAGAACAATTTGTCACTGAGACAACCCTTTTCTCCCCAAAAAAGCCTCTTATCTTTTTGTACACAATGTATGTTGCACCAAGGTGAGGCGCCAGGCGAGGACACGGGCTATTCGCTGTTTTTGTGAAACGATTTGGACTTAAGTGAGATATGGAAACTTACATCCATCTTGCTGAGACAGTCTGGATAACGGGGGTCTTTAGGAGTCCCGCATTGTGCTAATGTTCCATCCCTGACTGGAGAGAAGAAAAAGTACAAGTTGTTTATCAAAGACAGCACACTATCAGACATCAGGACAAATCAGAGAAAAATATCATCGTTGTGTTTTTTGTGCACAGACACAAAAGTAAATAAAAAAGAAATGCTTGCAAGGTACATTAAATATATATATATGGTGTTTTTAAATCTATCAGGAATTTTAAAAAAAGTATCTGTTTTGTATTCCCTTATCTTCTTTATTAATTTTTGTTTAGTAAAAGTTTAATAAATCTATAAAAATATAAATATTATATAAAAATATTTCCTTTGAAGTAAAAAAAAGAAAAGTTAATAATAATAATAAATCACAATTATATGATATAACTCTTATTTTTTTAAATTTCTTAATTGAATTCTAATTTGTATTTGTTATATTATTTTTCCATTAACTATAGCATTTTATCAAATTTGATTTATTTCTCTTCTCTTTGTCAAGCCCTTTGAAAGGTGCTATACAAATAATATATCATAAGTTATTATCTAGAAATTCTGTCAATATGTCAGATTTAACGTAAGGTTGAATGTTGCATTACAACAACCAGCTCCATACTGTATATGAATAAATACATAGCATTAACGACAGCCTTGGACCTCCAGGGCTTGTATTGATCAAACAGGTCTTTACGGTGCTTCCCTCTGGCATTTGGTCTGTTTGCGTTTCACATTACAGCTAGATGCAGGCTTTGGGATGAACAGAGACAAATTAGAGAGCAGAGCTAGCTAACAAGCTCCTGTAAAAGCTTGTCATCCCGGGCTGAACGGCCAAGTCTTTGTTCCCACCCACTCACTGGATTTACTATAGATAGATTGCATTAGTATGATTCATAAAAAGGACAATCTCCCCCTCTTATTTGCTCCCTAATCCTCTATCCGTCTTCCGTCTCATTGCGATGTTCTCTCTCTATCTTTCCTTTTAGTCTCTGCGTCTCCTCTCCTTCCGTTTCCCTCGTTTCTTCTCCTTGAAGCACGGCACTAGTGAGGCTAATTAAAAGGAGAAGTTGAAGCTGCTCTGCCAGCCTCCTGCCAAGCATCGAAGAGCACAAACAGGGACAAATAATTGCCAGCCATTCTGTCTGATTACCACGATAACAACAGATGTCTCACGATGAAAAACGCTATTGCATGCCGCTGTCAAAACTTAGCCAGGTTCAGATCCGCCTAACTTAAATGATAGCAGGCATCATGACAGACACATTATCTGATACATTTTAATGAGACAGTGAGGGCAATAGACATAAAGTTCAATGTAGCGGGAAACAGGAGGGGAATTGAATTGTGAATTAAACTCGCTGTCGGATTCCTATTCTGTGCCCAATAAAGAAATTGGGAGTGAAGGCTAATAAAGAAAGCTGACAGGCCCAGATCCCATTAACTAGGCCGTAATTCGTCATCATGATTTAAGCGTCCTGTAGTCGTGTGGTTATGATAGGGCAGCAGCGATGGAGCACTGGAGCTCCCACAGCCTGACACACACACAGTAGCTTGCTATTCGAAGGGCTAATGTGCTGTGAATAATATCTGTCATGTTCTATATGATCAACCAGCAAGAACACATAGATGGTGCATTCAAGTGCAGACTGGATCCAGGCTTGACGGTCAGGCTTATGTGGGCAGCAGGGAAAAGTGTCTTCAGATTGGATGGATTTGAAATAGACAGTGGGGGATTCATCTTTTTTTCTTTTACTGTATTTAAAATTAGTATTCTACTATTTCAACAATTGGACAGTTTAAACATCCTAAAAACAAACAGAATTAGTAGAAGCGGGAGGGCAGAAAGCATAGTTCATAATGAGCCCTCCTGTTAGTCATCCAGCTGCAGGGTAAAGAAAAAAAGATAATTCCGTAATTAAATACTCACACAGACAACCACAATTATATATATATATACCCATGTTTTGGTTAGTTAGAGTAGTCTGCTAAACATTTTTTTTACAAGATTCCTCTTGAGGTGTGTGTTTTTTAAAATCGTACCTTTGTTGCCGGCC
>NW_011357595.1:11519-39487 GCF_000735185.1 Notothenia coriiceps | reverse complement strand
TATGTATATATAGAATTGTAATATAGAATGTGTGTGTACACATATACACCCATTTCCAGGGTGAAAATAAAATAATAAAGTAAAACAAATAGAAAATAAAAAATCCTAGAGGTCCATGTACAAGACAGCTTCATTTCTCATCATATTTTTATATAAACTATGATAATTAAGATAGTTATGATAATAGTCATTATAATTATTATCATTATATCCTTTTTTAATCTATTTTGAAGTTAATCCAAAGACACAATGACCAAAACAATCAAAACAGCAGTAGGTATACCCATGTTTTGGTTAGTTAGAGTAGTCTGCTAAAACATTTTTTTACAAGATTCCTCTTGAGGTGTGTGTTTTTTAAAATCGTACCTTTGTTGCCGGCCATGCTGCGCTGTAGGATCTGCTCCACTCTCCCTGCCATGTCGGACATGTTCTGGGCTATAGCCTGGATCCGCTCCACGAGCCCTACAGGCTGAATCCTGAACAAACAAACAAAGAGAATATCTAAACAAACATAGAGACTATTCAGTGACAACCATCTTGTAATGTCCTAAATTCTCTTCAAACTGCAATCAGGCGGCTTCGTAAGAAAGAGAACACTATCATTATTTTTTTTTCAATCCAGCTGTATTTGTTGTTTTTGCACACTTCAGAGTGAGCATGAACAAGTGGAAGAAATGCTAATTCCCCTGAAGTTGAGGCGTGAAATCGAAAAGACGCTTTTAAAAACACTGACAGATAATTTATTTGTTAAGATGAGGAAAGTTACGCGGCATATTAAAGCAGGTCTCCTGAGGGAAATGAAAACAAAAGACAATTAGGTGGTTTGCAAAATGCGTTTCACTGCACTTGACCTCTGAGGCCTGAAAGCTGTTGGATAAACAATCAGGAATATTTACAACGGAGAAGGAGATACGGGGGAAAAACAGATTATAAAGAGAAGACAAAATGTGTTCAGCCCAGGAACTCAGGTTACCCCAGCTAAAGGTTATCAAAATATATTTCAACACCTTATACTTCAAGATCTGCTCAAGGTCCAAACACCAGAGAAGAAGAGAGGAGGAGATGAGACGTGTCAGCAAATGTTATCTCCAAAGCTTATATTTGCTGCTAGGAATTAGGGATGCCAGCGATTATTCAATTTTTCGAATATTCGTTACAGTCTCCATAATCGAAAATTATTTTTGATCATGGTCAGTTTCTGGCATCCCTACTAGGAATGCACAGCAACTACCTACATAAATGGTTAATGGATTCAGTCAATTAATTATTATTTAACCTTCCTAAGAAACATCTCTGAGAAATAAAATACAACTCCTATACGTGTCCAAAAAAAGGTGTTTAAAAGTCAGATCCCCTTGTCAGATATCTACTGCATGGACAGAGAACTCTTAATGAAGCTATTGCTAAAAGCCAAACGCCCTACTTTCATTACCAATTCATCTACAGATTATTTTGTCACTTATGAGTTGTTTGGTCTATAAAGTGTCAGCAAATAGTGAAATATATTCCATTATTAAGTTTACTGTAACAGTAGAGTTTAAGAAAAAGGTTCACATTTGAATAAACAGTAGTTTTTTGCTTTTAATATCAGTTAAAATTGAACTTTTCTTCTCATCTTAAAATACATTTATGTACTAATCTTTGGAGCTCTAGCCACTAACAATACACACTAACAATCATTTTAATTATCATTTAAATCATCCTGCCCCATGTTGCTTAGGAGTGCTAGAAGTTTTCAATTAACATTGCTTGATCAATTATTTAGTAAATGGTTCAATACTGCAGAGAGAATTCTGGACAAGAAAAATACTTTATGTCCGGGTTACTGGTGGATCTCATTAAACTTGTTCTTACACGACTTAACACACATTCAGACCTTCTGCTTAACATCTGACTTGCTGCAGCTGAAGAAAAAAGATAATTTTAACGTCAAACTTTTGCACATGGCTTTAACGATGACGATAATACACCAAAAGGCATACTGTATATTGAAGTACTGCATCATTGCCTTGTTCTACATGAAGAAGAAAAAAACACATAAATGAATTATTTGAATGAGCTTTCTTGTTATCTAGTAGTATTTCTGGGATTTACATTGCTCATTAAAGGTCTCTGAACATGGAAACTCGTGAAACTAACACAAACTAATGGAACCAACGCCGCTCCACAAATTGCACCCTTTGGAACAAATAAAGTGTTCTACTGTCTAAGGTAGAAAGCTTTCTACTGTGAAAGTCCAAAGGAACAGTGGTTTGGAGCCAGATCGAGCACTAAAACACTGCTTACATCGGGGCTGCATGTCTTTCTCTGTGTGTGTGTGTGTGTGTGTGTGTGTGTGTGTGTGTGTGTGTGTGTGTCAGGAAAAAAGCAATCTCACTGTGCTTATATGCATAGCTTATTTATAATCCCCCAATTTCATTTTTCCATATGGTTCCCAGGTGGTAAGTGGTAGCCAAACCTTCTCTTTTATACTTTACACAAGCAGGTCAGCTCAAATGAATTGCCAATTATACAGACACACTGACACACATTACACTAAAGCACACACACACACACACACACACACACACACACACACACACACACACACACACACACACACACACACACACACACACACAAGCACAGGAACACACAAGCTTTCACTTGTGTAGACAGACATTTGTGGTCTCACTCTGAACCCCCCATATTTTCACTGCAGGGACTCTGACCCTATCAGCTGTTGAGGAGCAGGAGGACAACCTAATTACTTTTTTAACGATACACCAGTTGTGCAGAGTTTTTCCTGGCTTAAGATCTCACACTCATCTCCAGGGTCAACCCCTGACCTTGAGTCATGCAGAGTTTGTTAATCACCTGGGTGAGATAAAATATAAAGCCAAGATGTATCAGAATGAGATACTTTTTCTTTCACCGAGCAAGTTTTAAAACCATTTGACCTTTGTGACTGTAACATTTTCTAGTTTAGTCCCTGAGAGGCCAATTAAATGATTGTTAAAACTATATGACAGAGGGTTTATCCACAGAGCTCCTTGTTGAGAAAAATAAAAATGTTCTGTGTTCTGCATTTCAAAAGAAAATGTATGCAGTATTTTGGCTCGTGGACAATAAATAACTCCCACAAGGCTTTTAAAACTGCAGGTCAGGTGAGGCGTCACACATTTTCTGTCATTGTCCATCATTTGCTGTCAGACGCAGTGGCACAGTAGCAAGATTGTACATTTATAATATTACTACAATACCCTTTTTGTATTAGGGCTGTCAAATTACCAATATAGAAAATTCCTTTTAATGCCACATATTTTTCTGACAGGCGAACCTTCTGACACCCTATGATTACGACCCACGCCGTAAATCAGAAAGCAATGAAGAAGTAACATTGTACGTTTTATATGCATTTACTTTCGATGACAATGGAGTTATCTCCGGATCCAAAGGCACACCAGGCTGGGTAATTTGCAACAGAGATGCAAAGACAAATCCACAATCAACAAACTCTCAACAGCAATAGCTACATTGGTGGCTACAGCTTGCAGGCCAATTAACTTGAATTTTTCTTTTATGGATTTTTAGAAAGTAAGCATATTCGTCCACTCCCATGTTGATGAGAGTATCAAAAATCCTTTCAATTACTTTAAGAAAAGATACAAAAATTGGTCCAATTAATTTGGGATTATTCACAAGATAACTTTGGACAGGCATGCAATAATCGCAATTAAATATTTTCATCTATTGACAGCCTTAGTTTTTACATGTATTACCAGAGGTACTAATTACACATTACTCAGTGAAAGCTCTATTGACGTGGCTTTCAAAAACAGATATTTCCCTCACTGTGGGGGGGAGGGAGGTGATGTCCAGAGGGAATGAACAGCAAAGGCAGAACACAGGAGCTTCCACTCCTCAAACCCTGAGCAGGTGCAGGCATATGGAAAGGTTTGTTTCTATGGCGACGGCAGAGCACACACACATACACACAACTCAAAGTAGGCGGCTTCAACTTGTCCAGCAAGAACCCTGCTCTACCTTGTTATTTTCATATATATATATATATATATACGCTTCACACATCTCTTTCATTTTTTCCAGCTACCCTGGGAGCAGGGATGGGGTTCTAACACGTATCATCCTCTCCAACACAAAGTTTCCGCAGCGTGAGGCGTTTTCTTAACATGGACCAGATCCAGTGGGATGCCCCAGGGCTCAATACTTGGCCTTCTTCCTTTCCTCACACTGTCTCTCCCGAGTCCTCCTCAGCCGTCATGTTTTTATCTTACCTTTACCTTGCTTATGAAATTCTGCTCTGGCAAACAGCTGGAAAACTGAACAGGATGTTCTGCAGACCACCTCAAGTTTAACCTTGACAGACTTAAAAGCATATTTTCATCACTACTGACAACACTGCCTTGACAACATCCTGAAAGGGAAGTGCATTTGAATCATAAAATTGAAAATGAAATGTTATAGGAGACAGGGTGGCTGGCAATCTCTTTGATGTGACATACAACCATTCTTAAAGCATACATTTATCCATTGCATTTTTTTTTTTAAAGAGGCTCTATTAAATGGTAAATGGACTGTACTTATATAGCGCTTTATCCAGTCTTTAAGACCCCTCAAAGCGCTTTACATACTACATGTCATTCACCCATTCACACCCATTCATACAGAGCAGTGTACCTTACTCTAGGACCTAACATTCACACACATTCACACACCGTTGGCCATGCCATTGGGAGCAACTCAGGGTTAAGTATCTTGCCCAAGGATACATCGACATGTTGACTGCATGGGCTGGGATCGAACCCACAACCTTCTGGTTGAAAGACGACCACACTCCCTCACAGCCACAGTCACCCCTATTATGCTCTTTGTAGTGATGATAAAGATTATATCATTTCAAAACTCCTGAATAGCTACAAAATGCACATTGTGTTCACATTTCTTTATGATCAGTTGTTTAAGGATGAATTTTAAGGCATCACCTTTAACAATTTTGTAGGAATTGTACACAGTGACCCCCTTGAGTAGGGCCTGGGGTGCAATCTGACATTACAGATATTTCATCAACAAAGCACTCCATCCTCACTCCATTACTCTATTTCCCATTTTTGAAAAGTTCTCTTTAGGCAACGGTGAGATGAATTATTGATTGTGATATAAATAAAAGCTGGAGAGCAGTCTACTGCAATTTCCTAATGTTTGTGCAGCACTCCTCAGAAACGTTCAGGTAACCGTCAACTCTACCTGCATATGGCAGCAGGAAACAAAAACACAACAGGAAACAAAAGAGGCTTTAGAAAGGGAGACGCTGTACCTGTCCAGGGCCGAGCTGAGCTCATCCAGCCGGTGGGCGTCTGTGGAGTTGCCCACTTTAGACAGAGCATCCATCCTCTTCATAATGACCTCCAACATGTCACTGATCTTCCTCAGCACACCGCGAGACTCTTGCCCACCGAGCACTGAAAAACACAAAGACAGACAGGGTGAAACAAATATGGATCAAATAACGATCAGACAAGGTAAGGATAAGGAGAAAGTAAGATACATTGGAAAATATACAGATAACATTTTATACAAAAATATTTGGTGTTACATAATGTAGAAGACAAGGTCACAGGAACCAAACAAACGGCTTTATTTCAAATAGATTGTGTTTTTTTAAGCGTGTCAGGATTTTAAATCACCAATGTAGCACAGACCCCTCATGGTAATATTTTAAAATTCATTTATTTTACTTTCCATTTCAAGGTTTACTCTAAAGCTTCGGTCTAGTTTCTATTTTGTTTTTGTCCTTCGTTAGTAAAACAGCAGCTCGCCAGGAGCCAGCTTTCCAGCAAAACACAGCAACGGGCAAATTAGTCTGACAGTATTGGTTTTTGTCTTCCTTCTCGACTCAAATTATTAACGACCTGACAGGCGGTAAACCAGGACGATGGCGTTTAGCGAACACCTACTGTAGTCAATTAATGAGCCTGCAGCTACAGACAATGAGGTCAAAGCAGGTCTCCAGACTGCATCGCTCGCGAGGCGAGGTCCCGACCCCGTGTTGTTTCTTTGATGCCATTAAGCTCCGCGCTCAATCCAAACGTAATTATTGAAACAGCTCAAAAATAACATATGGTTCCATGTGCGCCTAAGAAAACACTATTCTCATCAGCAAAAAGTTGTTTTTGATTCAAATAAATCCAACAATCATGACGAATAATGCCACATTTGGGACTTGGGAGTGAATTATTTGTGGTTTGAGAGAAACATACTAAAAACCCGTAACAGCCTGAGGTTGTTCTTGGAGACTGTGAGTAGAAAATACAGCCTCAGCCCTCTGTGTTCCTTCATCAATTGCATTAGGCTTTAGAAACTGCAATGCGTGCAGACTCACTTCTCCTGTCAGGGTTCATTTATCACTTCCCAAGCAAGAGTCACCTTTCTGTGAAAATAAATTGTATTACATCACCAGTAAATAAAATAAGAACCACCCACTACTATAGGTCTGTGCGCATGTGTGTAGATACTGTATAAATTCATACGTGTAGGTGTATGTGTGTTGTGGAGGTCTGAACAAAGCAAGAGAAACGCTCGGCATCAGAAACATGCAGCATCCAAAGTCCTAAATCTCTTCCCTTTATTGCCTGTAAGCCTACATATTCTCTTCTATTGGTTAGCCCTGGTGAAGTCATTTCTAGAATATCTTCATTTAAAGCGGCCTTAAGACGCCTGGCTTTGAATAATTCAGCACTTAGGCAACTTTTTTTCCATCCACAGACAGAGATACTAAATTATTCCCATTTAGATTCAAGGCTTTAGAGCAGCCATAAAACAATGCATTTAAAAAAAGAATGACACAGGATAGGAAAAGAGATGAGATTTAGGAAGGAGTAAAGCACTGCAGGGTATTACTAGAAACCGTGTTAAGGATACTGTGTTAAATTGGGCCTGGGGTTTAAAGTGGGAGAATGGTTGCTTCCCCACTACGACACAATCATCTTTAAAATTAAGCATTTATGTTTAAACTTCATACCTGCAATGCCAAATCAGGCCAGTGGCATCAAGCAAGGGTTCAAAGATGCCCTATATGCTCACGCCCCTCTTCCAACTCAACTTTGATTTTTATCTCAGTCCAACACGCCTGAAACGCCTCCATTGGACTCCTTTGTTTAGTTCCCTAACATAGTCAGGGATAGACATCACTATGTTACACTCGGGCTTCTATTGGCTAGCGCTTCAACACAATGTACCTAATAGGCTAAGGGTTGGGACATCTCTAAGCGGTTGACCAACCACAACAGAGCCGGCTAACCAATCAGAGCAGACTGGTCTCTGGTTTCAGACATAGGGTGAAAAGAAGTGCAGTATGAGACAAATAAAGACATTTTTGAACATTAAAGCAGGTAAACCTGTCACAGTACAGGCATCGAATACAAATATGAAACCAGAACATTTGCATAATGGGCCCCTTAAAGCAATGTTGGGCTATTTCAGATCATTTCCGAACAATATCAACAATTATTTTCACTGGATATGATGACCGGAGAGATGTAAATTAGTCTGACTTGAAAGACTCACACACACAGACTCATAAGGTGAAAACTTTTTTGATTACCAGCGTCGCTGTTTAAAGCTGGAATATGTCCATGTACAGACAAACTGATCATTGCTGCCTATAACTTTTCTGACACCTGTTGCATGTAACAGTATGACCAAAGTTTTAGCACCCAAACTGTTATTTTCCCATTATTCTCAACATCTATTTCTGTGGACACTGACTTTTGCTAAACTCAGAGGATCTTATATCTGCTCCGGTGTTCATGCTGCACTAAATCTAAAGCCTCTGGGTTAAAGTGTTGGAAGACCTTCTTCTCAGTAATGATTCTTGCAAACATTGCACTCGTAAATCCCCATTACGGAGATCCAGCTCCCTTCCTACACAGTTTGTTTATACAACCGAGCCTTATATATGTTTGCAATCAACTGTTCATCAGACGGCTTTTCGCTCTGGCTTTGTGCTGCCTCTTGGGAAACATTGGCTAATGTGGTTTCCCCGATGCACAGTGCGGATGGCAGACAGTGTTGCAGCGGGACCTGATGGTATCTATGTGCTAATGTACAGCCTCCTCTGTGTCATTCCTCATCGGCTGGTTAATAAAGGGTCGATTTAGCAGCAGCTAATCTCCGTTAACGACTCAATTTCGGAAGTGCCACAGCACAATCAATACTTTGAACAAATTCCAATTAGATAGCCATTTGTATTGTGGCCTGCTGTGGGTACTGTGAAACACTGGACAATACACAACTGCCCTTTAAGAGACTCACTGGATACATGCATTGTAACACAGAAACACACTTTAACAGGCTGCTAAAATCATAACAGAAGATCGCTAACCAGAAACAAATGTGTAAATTAATTATGAAAACGGCTGTAAGCGAGATATAATGACCCTCATTCACAATTGTACCTCTTATTTAACACTTATCCCAATGCAGTGCTTCAACCTCACATCAGCCATTTTCCTTTACTACTTTTAGCTTGTTTTGCTATGTCATGGCCACAGCCTGTTACCCCTTTTATTTGTTTTTTCAGACCCTGATATTCCCTATAATCTGATCCCCACACCATCACACCTGCTCCTACATTTTGATAGAGTCAATGTCCGGATCCAAAAGCGGAAAGTCCAAACTGAAAAGAAGGGTTTAGATGTAATAGATGTTTATAGATAGATAAACTTGAGATGTTTAGTTTAGATTGTATTATTTGACTTTAACTTTAACTATATATTTATTTGTTGTTCCTTTCTTTTCTTTTCACTATATCTGTAAAGCGTCTTTGAGCACCTGTAAAAGCGCTAACAAAATAAATCTATTATTATTACACTGAACAAAAATATAAACGCAACACTTTTGTTTTTGCTCCCATTTTTCATGAGATGAACTCAAAGATCTAAAACATTTTCTACATACACAAAATAACCATTTCTCTCAAATATTGTTCACATATCTGAAAAAATCTGTGATAGTGAGCACTTCTCCTTTGCTGAGATAATCCATCCCACCTCACAGATGTGGCATATCAAGATGCTGATTAGACAGCATGATTATTGCACAGGTGTGCCTTAGGCTGGCCACAATAAAAGGCCACTCTGAAACGTGCATTTTTGCTTTATTGGGGGGGTCTGGGGGGGTCCGAAAACCAGTCAGTATCTGGTGTGAGGGTTAGGGTTAGGGTAATGTTGTGAATCGAGTGGCCCATGGTGGTGGTGGGGTTATGGTATGGGGAAGGCGTATGTTATGGAAGTGCTCACTAACACAGATTTTTCAGATTTGTGAACAATATTTGAGAGAAATGGTTATTTTGTGTGTATATAGAAATGTTTTAGTTTAAAATGGGAGCAAAACAAAGTGTTGCGTTTATATTTTTGTTCAGTGTAGTATGATGACAGATGGAGACATGGAGTGCATGTTTGATGAGGGTGGTGCAGGCAAACAGTTATTTAGTGTCTTAAGTTCCATGTTCATGAGGTTAGTTTTCTTGGCCATGATTAGGGTTATGGAAANTGAGTGGGAAATGCTGACTGAAAGTTACTTAGGCATGTAAAGGTCAGTTCTAAACTTAAAATTCCGAACGCACACACAACTCCCCACAGAGACAAAAAGGATCTTCCAGAAAAAAACTTTTTTGTTTTACCCATGTTTCCAAAAAGTTACACCAGTTTTATTTTTGGCCAAAAGGAGGGAATTGGTCAGGTAGTGAAGGTTCAATCTTTTGAATGTGAGCCTTTTCTGGTCCTTGTATCAACGATGAATTCTAACCTGTTCGTCTGGCTGATCACGCTTTTTACTGAGCCACGGCAGCTAAAGCTTTTACATGCGACTGGACAAGTATTGAGTGGTTTTGTTAGCTTCAAGGTCCCTAGAGAACATCTGCTTGCATACCAAGAGTCCCAAACAGTGCCAGTCAGGGTGCTTGTTATCCCGTCCGTCCGTCCATCTAGCTTCTGTGCGGATTGAACTCTTAAAAATGTTATTCACAGACCCTTTAAACAACAACAGGATTTAATTTCCTTTCATTCACAATTCGTAATCCTTCACATGGAGGGCTAGATTTGATGTTTCAATAGCAACCACCTCGATGATTTAACAGAGAGCAGCCCACACACAAAATCACAATAATTAAAGAATGGCATGCAATTCTCTCCAACATGCCCAACTCGTGCAGTTTTGATGATTGTTAATCATATCTCGGAAGCAGGACTTTCACAACCCACCTGGGATTACTCTACCGGCAACTCACATATTTCAGATGGTGTAGTTGGTTAATGCACAAAGTGCTGTCTTATAACTGAAGTGGGGAGGTGGATACAATTATTTTAAATTTGGTCAGGAAAAAACACCTGGAATACCTACTTCACTATGATAACTTTGCATTTGCCTGAGCGGCAACCAACAACATCCTAAGCACCATGATGCAAAATCCAGATGAACCCAAATGAGTAGTGGGCAGAAAAAGCTATTTATTTCCCCTGCGAACAAGGTATCACCTCTTGCAAATAAGTTGAAAGGACCAACTTTATAGTATCAACAACAAAAAATCTATAAAATTTTAAATTCATGTCGAAGCGCCTTTTTGTTTTCTATATTGGAATTATGTTGTATCCGAGGCATATTATAACACTATCCAGTAAAACATATCAAACATCTCAAATAACATTTATTTTACGATATCAGAAAGATGGACAGTTGTCTATGACATTTATCATATGTTCTCCCTCCTGTTGGATTTATTATTGATAGCCAAAATAAAAAAATCCTTGGTTCATCTTTCCTAAATTGCGTGCTACAGTAGCTGGGCATTTTACAGGCGAGGGTCATCGGGGGTCAGACTCTCCATCCCACCTAGGATAAATGTATATTCTCGTCTGCTTTGCACTTCCAGTCACCAACCATTGTCCTCTCCCCTATTTTCCCATATTCGTTACAGAGGAATTGCTGATGAGATAGAGTTTCCCGCTCCTTGTTTGCAATGTCAGGAAGCTGTCAGATTTCCCGGATTAGAGTATAACCACCTCTTCACCCGCTGTATCCTCCAGCCTTTATGCCACCTGTGGGTAATTCTCTGGCAGCTTTAAGAAACCCTTAATTGCTCTTCCTTAGCAATTCCTCACTTTCCAACATGTATGGAAACAGTAGACTTACAGTTTAGTTAAAAAGCATCGGTGCTGCTTTTAGATTACCCAGCTCAAGTAGCGCTAGATTTGGAAAATACACAACTGGAAAATTCTGTCCACTTCTTACAGAGGCCCCTCCTCCAACTCACAGGAACGCGGGCACATTGACCAATGAAGTGCACGAGAACTAAGTTTGTGGCACAGATGGGAGGCTGACCAAGCAGGTTAGGCCATCCAGGTTATTTTTAGTCGGGCCGGCTAAAAATGGATTGGCGTGCTTTTACAGCCCTCACGGGCTCCCACAGATGACATTTTTTTATGGATTTTTGTCAAAGCATTTCAGATATTCGATGCATCGGGATGTTAAGAGGGCATTCCATGGAATATAGGCAAAAAAGTGTATCTCGGATTCGGTTTCTCAACTTTACCTACCTCCCACCTTAACTTGCCGCCTTATGTTTATTGATTTTCCACAGCTTTAGAAGTTAACTTTGAAACAACCCCAACCTTGGCAAAAAGTGATGAAAGGGCTGACTCCATACACAGGAGCTTCAGGGTTTGCTAATATAAAATTAAGGACAAGCCTCCTCCTCATTTTTTCACCCAGGAATACACACACAGAAAGTGGTCAAACCATCTCAGTGACGGGAGTTTAAATTTGTTATCTCTTTTTAATGCTCTCACTGCTTCAGATTGGCAGAACCATAAAAATATGATGATATTGGGCATAAACCATATTCCTGTTTTCAAGCTCAATCATGCCATGAATGCAGAATAAGAAAACGAAGAATAGAAAATGCACCTTAACCGGGCTGAAAGTGAACTTCCTGAAACCCATTTTGCAGATCATTTGGCCACATATCTCTTAGAAAGCTGAAAATCAACCAGCGCATAACATGCGGAGAATCCAGGGAATCCAAAAAAACGGGGATTGGCCGGGATAGGCTGGACACGTACGAGGAATTTGGACTTGATGTCATGTGGTGCATACAACATTTTTTAACCACCATTTTTTTTATAAGTAACAGATAGCCGGGAAATATATTAAGAACACTTAATACCAAATGAGTTAAGATAAGCTATTAAAATAAAGCAGTAACCACCAGTTTTAAAAAAAGTACTAATAGTCTTGACTGATATTGCAATTTCGGTAATATGATTCCAACCTTCATTTTTTAAACGTTATTCGCACTTATCCATTACAAACATATATTACTAGAAATTATCATGTTAAAGTCATGATCGATGGTCCATTATCCCTGCAGTACAAGGCTTAAAAAAAAAAAAAAAAAAATCTTTGAAAAAAATTTGGACTTTTCTCTGCTAGGGAACTGGAAGGGCTTGGGGCTGTTCAAGGCCCTGATCGGACAACAAAATACAGATGTAGCTGGGAGAGGAGCCAGCTCACCTCCTGCGGGGTACTGCCGAAGTGTCCTGAGCAAGGCACCGGCCAACCTGCAACCTCTTAGCTCTGCAACTCGCTATGTGAACCCTTTGGAATTACCTGGATTTTCTGCATAAGTTGGTCATAAATGGAGAGGAAGCCGCTGCTGTCCAAAAAAACATTGCTTGCACGTTTGAAGTTTGCAAAAAGAGCACCTGGATGTCCACAGCACTGACTGGCCAAATAATCTGTGGACAGACTTGAAACCAAAGTTGAGTTGTTTGGAAGGAACACACAACGCAGTGTGGGAGAAAAAAAGGCACAGCACACCAACATCAAAAACGCCTCATCCCAACTGTGAAGTATGGTGGAGGGAGCATCATGGGTTTTGGGGCTGCTTTGCTGCCTCAGGGCCTGGACAGATTGCCATCATCGACGGAAAAATGAATTCTCAAGTTTATCAAGACATTTTGCTGGAGAACTTAAGGCCATCTGTCCACCAATTGAAGCTCAACAGAAGATGGGTGATGCAACAGGACAACGACCCAAAGCACAGAAGTAAATCAACAACAGAATGGCTTCAACAGAAGAAAATAGGCCTTCTGGAGTGGCCCAGTCAGAGTCCTGACCTCAACCCAATTGAGATGCTGTGGCATGACCTCAAGAGAGCGATTCACACCAGACATCCCAAGAATATTGCTGAACTGAAACAGTTTTGTAAAGAGGAATGGTCCAAAACTCCTCCTGACCGTTGTGCAGGTCTGATATGCAACTATAGGAAACGTTTGGTTGAGGTTATTGCTGCCAAAGGAGGGTCAACCAGTTATTCAAATCCAAGGGTTCACATACTTTTTCCACCCTGCACTGTGAATGTTTACGTGGTGTGTTCAATAAAAACATAAAAACATATCATTGTTTGTGTGGTTTTAGCTTAAGCAGACTGTGTTGGTCTATTGTTGTGACTTAGATGAAGATCAGAACACATTTTATGACCAATTTATGCAGAAATCCAGGTAGTTCCAAAGGGTTCACATACTTTTTCTTGCAACTGTATGTGTTTTCAGACATAATCTGTAGGTTAGGTCTGAAATGTAATGTGTGTGTGTGTGTGTGTGTGTGTGTGTGTGTGTGTGTGTGTGTGTGTGTGTGTGTGTGTGTGTGTGTGTGTGTGTGTGTGTGTGTGTGTGTGCGCGCGCGTGCGTGCGCGCGCGTGCGTGCGTGCGCGTGTGTAAACAATAACAGAGTGGAAAAACTGAATTTCCATTTGAGGATGAATAAAAGCTCATCTTATTTTATCTCTTTAAAGAATGCTCAGCACCACAATCCATAATTGAGACAGATCTTTTTCACATTTTGGACTTTTCTCACAAGTCCATATTACGATTTCAATAACATTTTAATTAACTGTGCAGACCTAGTGCACATCAAAGCTAATGTTATACAACAACAGGGCACTAGGTGTTAGAACATTGTGAATGATTTACCGTTGCCTGTATATTAATTACTGTGAAAATGAGTCTGCCTGTACTGCATCCCCACATGCATGAACACACATCATGGCCACAGAAAGATAAAAGGTAATAACGTTGCAACAGCTAATTTACAGAAAGTATAAAAACTGTATTACATCGGCTGCTTCCCCAGGAGATAATTGAATCAACCGGGGTCTACACCAACACAATGAAATCAACTCCAACTGTTATTTGACAAAAGACTAATTAGCAAGCAGCAGATGTGACACCAAACATCGTATATTACAATCATTTCTAAAATGCCTCTATAAATGTCAAACACGAGCAACAAACAAAGTACAATGTTGTAGATCAGTTTCAGCCTAAATACCTGTCAAATGTGGCTCGAAATAAAAGAAGCTGAATGTTACAAAGCCGTAAACAATCTGCCTTTCTTGGCGAAAACAACAATCACTACAGCCCCTGTTGTTGTAACTGCCTCACACTCCAAGAGAAAATCACTGCTCTTTCCACCCAGTGACAGCGGCTTGTGAAAGAGTTCACAATGAGCACTCATCTTTAATTCAACCCCCTTTTTGTCAAACACAAAGCCAGGCAGTCTCATGTATTGGCGGTTCGTCTTAACTAGCGGTAAAGTTGCATCAGTAGCAAAGGTCAGTTTGTTTCATTCCGAAGGCGCTTCCATTCCAAGCAGATTATTTATCCCATTTCTCATTCTAACAAAGTACAGAGGTTCGACAGACCTGCAAACGCCACACCCTACAAGAGCGATGTCAGGAAAGATTCATTTTCATGCATCACATATAGAGGACTGCTGAGCCGTGAAATCCAAAAAAAACTTCTGTCAGGGTCTTTGAAAGGATCTCAGTGAAGAGGATCCTGAACAGGGCGCTGCTTCCACACCTGATGCTCTGCTACGTGACTCGCTGATGGATCAAAAGTTTGTGGAAAAGACGTGTTTTTCTTTACATTTAATCCTGCAGAGTTGCACTACTGCACCTAAGAAAAAGTAACTTTACTTCTGATTTACTTTGTTTGTGCTGGTTTGTTGTGTGGGAACACAAAGAAGAACTGTTTTCTTTTTGTTGCTTTGGTTCGAGCATGATTTGTATCCTAATTGAAGGGGTGTTACAAAAACTATGGGATCCCTGCAGCACTGAATCGCCATCGTCACTAACCAATCCGTAACATTAACCTGATGTGCTCTGTGCATGTGCACGAATAAGCTACTTCTGTTCTTGCCTCAGCAGGAAACCGATGGACCGTCCACTCCAAGTAGGGAATGAGTCCTTACCCCCAGTGAAGGAGTTCAAGTATCTCGGGGTCTTGTTCTCGAGTGAGGGAACAATGGAGCGTGAGATGGGTCGGAGAATCGGAGCAGCGGGAGCGGTACTGCAGTCGCTTTACCGCACCGTTGTGACGAAAAGGGAGCTGAGCCAGAAGGCAAAGCTCTCTGTCTACCGCGCCATTTTCGTTCCTACCCTCACCTATGGTCATGAAGGATGGGTCATGACCGAAAGAACGAGATCGCGGGTACAAGCGGCCGAGATGGGTTTTCTCCGCAGGGTGGCTGGTGTCTCCCTTAGGGATAAGGTGAGAAGTTCAGTCATCCGGGAGGGACTCAGAGTTGAGCCGCTCCTCCTTCGCGTCGAAAGGAGCCAGTTGAGGTGGTTCGGGCACCTAGTTAGGAGGCCACCTGGGCGCCTCCCTAGGGAGGTGTTCCAGGCACGTCCAGCTGGGAAGAGACCAAGGGGTAGACCTAGAACCANGTTCTGATGGCTTCATCGGTCTGCGACCTTCAGCACTCACTGGATCGGTTCGCAACCGAGTGTGAAGCGGCTGGGATGAGGATCAGCACCTCCAAATCTGAGGCCATGGTTCTCAGCAGGAAACCGATGGACTGTCCACTCCAAGTAGGGAATGAGTCCTTACCCCAAGTGAAGGAGTTCAAGTATCTCGGGGCCTTGTTCTCGAGTGAGGGAACAATGGAGCGTGAGATGGGTCGGAGAATCGGAGCAGCGGGAGCGGTACTGCAGTCTCTTTACCGCACCGTTGTGACGAAAAGGGAGCTGAGCCAGAAGGCAAAGCTCTCTGTCTACCGCGCCATTTTCGTTCCTACCCTCACCTATGGTCATGAAGGATGGGTCATGACCGAAAGAACGAGATCGCGGGTACAAGCGGCCGAGATGGGTTTTCTCCGCAGGGTGGCTGGTGTCTCCCTTAGGGATAAGGTGAGAAGTTCGGTCATCCGGGAGGGACTCGGAGTTGAGCCGCTCCTCCTTCGCGTCGAAAGGAGCCAGTTGAGGTGGTTCGGGCACCTAGTTAGGATGCCACCTGGGCGCCTCCCTAGGGAGGTGTTCCAGGCACGTCCAGCTGGGAAGAGACCAAGGGGTAGACCTAGAACCAGGTGGAGGGATTATATCTCTTCGCTGGCCTGGGAGCGCCTTGGGATCCCCCAGTCAGAGCTGGTTGATGTGGCCAGGGAAAAGAAAGTTTGGGGCTCTCTGCTGGAACTGCTACCTCCGCGACCCGACCACGGATAAGCGGGAGAAGATGGATGGATGTTCTTGTCACCGATTTTTTTTTGAGCAATGGTTGAAATGATTTCCTCACTACATTTCCCTATATGGATGGGAATCAGATTTTCTAGATCACACACACACACATACACCCCTACACATAGACACACGCAACTAGACACAGACACATACACACACACAAACTCCCACACGCACTACCACACACACACACCTACACACAAACAATAACATATACACACACAAACACACAAAAAATTGTAGTTTTTTGAAAATCGTTCATATGAAATTAATTAATGAAAATAAATACAAAATGGTTAGTACAAGTCAATCAACTAACAAAATAGAAAAGTATGGTGAAAATATCA
This sequence comes from Notothenia coriiceps, assembly GCF_000735185.1. Taxonomy (NCBI): domain Eukaryota; kingdom Metazoa; phylum Chordata; class Actinopteri; order Perciformes; family Nototheniidae; genus Notothenia; species Notothenia coriiceps. Next base: position 22,564 of record NW_011357595.1, on the reverse strand, counting down.
GAAAAAAAGAATGGCGAAAATATTCCAAAAATTACATATAATAGTTTATCAAAAGATTTTTTGAAAGAATAACATATCAGAAAAAAAGAATGTCGAATTCAGAACCAAAAACCAAAAGTGTTTCTGTAATCCTGCTGACCAACAGACAAACCACTTCCTCAGTGGAAAGGGGATACAGGGGGCTGGCTGAAGATAGAAGAAAACATCTGCTTTGCTGAGAGACGCAACACTCTGTCTGCCTGCAGCAAAACATATTCTTCCACTAGCTAAAAAAAGCTCACGTAATGGAGCTTGCAGGTATAAGAATAAAGAATGAACTTACATCGGAGCTCTTAGTGTTGTTGTGACCTGGGAACGCCTGAAAATGCCCTATAGGGCTATTTCTCTCTTTGTGGCAAAGCTGCAATAAGCCCCTCTTCTGAAAGGCGACACTGTGAAGGTGGTCTTCAAAGAGCTTATTAGAAAGCTACAGTAGACCTCTGGAGCCTTTAAGATACAGGATCAAACGCTTCAGACTTTCATGCTACCCACTCTTGAAGAAATCCATTCCCTCTGTCCCCTCTCTTACTTTCTCTCCACATCATTAGCTTCCCGTACCTTCAAAAGAAAGAAATACATGCATTTTAAAAACGGGATATATACTGTATATATTACAGGGTATCCAAATGCAACTATTTGGGGTCTCTAGCTCTGGAGTGTGAAACTATCTTGCTTTTGATTGTGATAAAGCAGATTCTTTGTGCATCTTAGGTAAGAGATTTTGCATAAAAAAGAAACCAAAACAGGTCAAAGAGACTGAGCCTGAGAGAAGTTTAAAAATAAAGGTGTATAAGAAGGCAGAGAGAAGAGAGAGAGACCTTAAGGTGGCAAAAAAATAATTAGACATTTTCCTTCACACCTTTTTTGTCTTGCAGCTACATTTGCCATTTACAAGACGAGCAACAAACAGAGGTTCTCAAAGCGTAGCCTGGCCATTTTGTTCACCCTTTGATATTCAAAACAATGTGTGTGTTCCTGCTCTGCTTTTAAGATGTCCTGCACATGTTGCTGCAGGTGTGGGCTGCACAATTAATCCTAATTGAATAAACTCCCAATTTTGCCTCGTGCAATATCGACTTGGCAGTAGGTGGGAAATTTGATGAAGGAAATGTATATTTAAATATCAGTCTGAATAAATAATTGTGAAGCTGCAGATATGCCGGGCTACAAATCGTACCCTGAAGACTTTACGAATCACACAATGATTAATTTATTATATGTTCAATGATAATGAGGATACAAATGCATTAAAAGGTCATTCCATCCAATATCATGAATCCTACTGTATGGCATTTGCAATTCCAGTAAAAATATTATTTATAATTAGTTATTTTTCTGAGATGATGGAGCCTTAGAGCACGTATACAGTATGTGTGCATGCATAGCTCTATACAGCAGAGGCTTCATGGGTGTGTACATTGGGAATTATGAAGTCCCAGCTCCACTGAACAATTCATCTCAGCTCTTTCGTTACGCCAACTCCCTGTGCTCCTAATCCTCATTCCTAAAACGTGTACACAAACACGCACACACACACACACACTAACACACTCACACACAAACACACCCACACACAGACACAGAGGGTGAGAATGTACATAGCTTGACTCTCCCTGGTTAGCGGCGGCAGTGTTTAATGAGCTGGAGGCCGAATGCCTTTCCTTGACTGCAGCCTGTGAGTGGTTAATTAATCAGGCAGCTCTACCCCCCCCCCCCCCCTCTCTTTATCTCTCTGGAAGCAGCTCTGCATATACTATTTCATACATGGGTGAGAGCCTTGAAATTGTCTCCGCTGATGACACCTGATGCACCTCGTCACAGCAGCCCACTGCATTACACTTCCAGAAATACACAGAGAGGCGCTCCCACTGTGAGATGATGTTTCACCAACCGAGCAAAAATCATTCAAGTAAGTCAAAAATATCTCGCACAAACAAACAACCACAGGGCCACATGCTGTTCACTGATTGGCTCAAAGAGGGACTGCATTATTCAAGAGGGATGAAATGATTGGTGTCGCCTCATTTGCATGGCTTCTTCCGGTGCCAGCTGGTATCCGTCACAGAGGATGACACGCAGAGTCAACATTGTGCCACGCGGCGATAAAAAGGTGAGAGACAAAAGTCCACAAGCCAACAGTGACTCTCCCAAACGGCGAGCGCTGTCGTGGTTGATATGCAGAGGCACAGAGCGCAAACACAGAGGACGTGCTGAGAAAGATAACGTGGTTCTGTCAGGGAGGCTGTCTCTGAAATTGTTTGAGGTTTTTCTGGTGTGGCTTTGATTTGTTTGATCTCTGCACAGGCATGGTCAGTATTGCTGGCCACATTTGAGTGTCCGTTTCAGATGAGATGGGTCAAATGGAAGAAGAACTTTTTTGAACCAAAAACTTGACCACATGACGCACAAATGCTGAAAAATGCTGAGAAACAAATGCACCCGTTTCCCGTCACATTAACTGATTGACTGTCTTATAAACATTTCTTATACTTTTAATAAGTATTAGCAATGTACTTTTAAATGGCAGATTCATTAATGTGTTTTTTTTGCTTCAGTGAGGATTTGTGGTGAACTACTTCTTCTACACGATCATTTCTGTACTAAATAAATAGATACAAGGTCAACATATTCCCAACACGGTAAAGTAACTCCCACTTCAGCCTCCACTGATTGGTCAGTTTCTAGCCAAAATGAGTTAAAATGGGTCAGAACAAGATCAAAAACGATAGAAAAGTAGGTGTTAAAGAAGCAAGATTGAATCCGTCAAAAGGAAGAAGCCTATTTATAATCAAAAACACGATGATTTGACTATTAAAATGCTAGGAAATGCTAAGAAACTAATGCACCACCGTCCCATCATTACACATTCAACATCTCAGTACTAATTCACTGATGTTTTTTTGCCTCAGTGACAATTTCCATTGTACTACTTCCTAAATGATAAGGTCAACCGTTTCCATAGACAGTTACGTGGAGTCCACTTCAGCCTCCACTGATTGGTCAGCTACTAGTTCCACCACCCACAATGATTTCAAATAGTTCAGAGCATCAATACATACAGGTCATAAGGTCAACATTTAAAGATTCACAAGGCGGTGAAGTAAATCCCACTACTTCTTTTACACCAAATCAAATCAAATGGGTCAGAGCAAGATCATATGAGCAAATATAAAAAGACAGAAGGTGTAACAGGGGATGAAGCCTCTCAGGTGAGATTTGTCAAAAGGAAAGATAACTTTTTATCACCGAAAATACGAACAGAATATGATTTGTGTGTTTGCAATAACTTAGTTTGCGCCAATAATGAATTCCTTTGGTGAACTGCTTCCACCACATGTTACATGTCTGCACTACACAAATACATACAAGGTCATAATAGCCAACATGTAAAGATTTGCCAGACAGTAAGCCCCCCAATAATTGGTCAGCTTCTATAGTTACCCTACTAGAAATGAGTCAGAGCAAGGCCATGTGAGCGTGGTAGAAACAGCAGGTGTGAAAGAAGTTGGAGCCTCTCCAGGCGGCATGTATCCCCCCCTGACGCATTCACAATGAGCAAAGTGAGCAGCTCTGTCAGCCCCCTGGCAGCAATCAAGGAAGCCCCCCGAGGCTCTCAGCGTGTTCCCAGCCTGTTCATTACGGGGCGCAGGGCACAGGCGCTGTAGAGTCAGACGGGGGGGGGGCTGAGACTGCCAAGGCACACAGGGCAGCACTGACGTGTGACTGCTGGCTTACCTTCGCTCCGCACCGTGAAGGGAGAGTCTCCGGGTCTCTTGGCCGAGAGCTGGCCCCCGAGAGAGGTCATTAGAAAGCACAGGCTGAAGAAGCCAATCCCCACCACAAAGATCCTGCAGCAGATAGACAGAGACCAGAGGCCGATTAAACGACACAAGAGCATGACAGGGTTTTTTTCATTCTTTTTTTTTATTGAAGACACGTAGAAAAGACATTTGGTATATTGATACCACAGTTACAAATGTTCAACAGTTCAAAGCTACTAGTGTTCAGCTTAGTCTCTACTAATGTACATGAATTGATAAGCCACATAGTTGATCTTCACTTGAAGGTGTACAATATTTAAACCACATGTATAACCAAAACAGACCACGTAGCGTGACAGGGTTAGAGATCAGGAGATAAAAAGTAGAGACAAGAAAGTCGAAAATTACCAAAAAAGCATTTGAGTCAACATCACAGCAGGCTTCATGGAGCTTGAACACACTTTTTGTAAAGTTCATATTGCACCAATCAACCCACAGAAAAGCACAGTGCACACGCTTGGCCGTGTCATCCCAAATGAACCATTACATGGATGGGTTTTCTGCATCACACTGTGCTCAGTGAGCATGACATCCAAAATAAAAGCATTATTACAGGCGAATGGGTTGCATTTTGGGAGGAAGAGGCAAACACACAGCAAACATGTTGTGAGTCCTCCAGCTCCGAAAACAAATGTTTTGGATCGTTTAGCTCAAAACAGGCTCTTCTGCCACGCTCCAGGAGTCATGCTGGGAAAATGTTTGGAAAAAAATATTTTGTATTGAGGGGCACTGCAGGACAAATGGTTGCAATTCCATTCTTCAAGCCACAGCTGGAATTTGTATAAGGTGGGAAAACTGACAACAGAGAGGCTGCAGTCACTCCGTTACAGACGGAGAGAGTGATAGTGCCATTTTACTGTGGCACATGTGAGGTAATGATGGAAAAACTCAATGTTCAGGGAAGCATTTACGCCGTGTGGAAAGTATTTGATGCTACAGTGAGAACACACTGAACTGTACAGCATGTGAGGTGCATGTTCAATCAGGTCTGGAGGCAGAATGTGAAACACCACTGACTACACTCAGAAAGCTGTCAATCATCAGGGAACTTCACACCTGGAAGACTATAACCATCTATCACTAACACTATTGATACTGATTCCTAATTTTCTTATTTATAATGAGCCATTCAGCTTGTGTTCCTGATCAAAAGTTTTAATGACTTTATATCTGCTTCAGTTGCTTTCCCTCCTCTACATCTGCTGCAGGTAGTTTCAGCTGAGTAAGCAAACGCTCATTATGGCACAGCAGGTATTCTGTTGTTCCAATTAATGCACGTTTTCTGAACTTGCAAGAGTAGAAAACACCAGGAGGCAAACACTATTTACATTTACGATGACTTTTTGTAGTCTGATGATACTGATACAGAATAAGAAAATGTACAAGGGTGTGTTTATTGTTATAATTGGCCATGTCAGTGAATAGAGATGTAACAGATTGAAGAGGACTTGTTCTTACCTGAATGGTTTGAAAGTGAGAAGACATCTCCTCACCATAATGGACAGGTCGCTGCTGGATGCAATCATTTTCCACACACGGGCAAAGCGGCGGCTCTCCTTAGCATTGTGACAACAAGCTTCAAAAACATAACTTTAAAAAACGACAGTCCTGAGGATCAACGGTCTGCGCGGGCAACTTCCCAGCTCGACAGCCGCGTGTGTGTGTTTGTGTTTTGCTGTGTGTGTTTGAAACAACTTCAGCAGAAATCCCGCAGGTGCGTCCTGCTGCAGCAGCGCCTCGGGTATATTCCTCCTTTTCAGATTGTGCAGCGGAATAAATGTGGAGAAATAATCTGTGACACTCAGCTAGGATTGTACCCCGGACATTATTGGATAGCAGCACCGAGTGGAGCCGCACGGCTGTTACCTTTGAGTTCCTTCAATTGATCTGAGGGGCTGCTGGAGCTCTGACTTATTCTCCTCTCATTATGGGAGTAGCTGGTTTACTGGTAGCGCCATCTAACGACCGGAAAACAACACATGTATTTACTGTGTTTACCTTAAGAAAACAGACCACAGATAGAATAACCAGAGAACAAGTATAAGTCACTAAATTGATATGATCCTGCAAACAAGGCTGTGTACGATGATAAGAACATTTAGCTGAGTCTTTTATCCTAAACGACTTTCAATAATGAGGATCACAATTACAAATTTAAAAATAGCAAGAATCTTGCAAACTTAAAAAAAACAATCCGTTATAAGTGATACAGAAATGAGAATTCATTGTTTTTAGCTTTTATTGACAAAGGAGGAGTAAAAAAAGAGTTTGGATGGAAGATTTGTGGACTTTGATCAATATGCAAACATTTCTTATCAGTAGATTAATGGAAGTGATACAGTGGTAGGTTAATCCAGCAAAAACAAAGCACTATAGTCCCATTAATGATATGCAATAGTCTCCAAAACTAAAATGTAATACTGTACAGAATCTCATACATTTCAGTACCGAGGATAGCTCCCGCTGTGGCCCAGCAGACAGCAGCTCAGCAGCTACACCCAGAGGACTGAGCACAGAATACTTTGACAGCTCAAAGATAATAGTGTCCCATTTCTTAGAAAAAAGGCTTCTTCTTCATATTTATTTATGGCTTTTAAAAAGACATAGTGAAAGTTAGAGCCGAAAAACTGGCAGATATACTCATGTCTTTCAAGTGTTGTCTATTTGAGGATTGTGCTGTTGAAGAATATACACATCAATGCCTTCCTGATAACATTCTGATTTTAACTTCATTTAAAAGGACATCTTCAGGCACAATCACAAAGGCACTTTCAGGTAAAGTCACTCAGATGTTCCTGTTTTAGTTACCGTTCTCTTTTAGTTTATCCTTGGCCTTGTGAGAAATATGAAGGAAAAGATCTCAGAAAAACATTGTGACCTGACCTAGGTATACTAAGTGTACCATCTTACAGCCATCATAGAAAGAGGGACCATCGACACGTCGAGACCACATCCAAAGTCGGCCTAATGGACAGCAAGCGGCATCCTCTGTTGTCATGGAAACAGTTTTCACCCCTTCTATGTTGAGCCTCACATGTTGCCTTTTGCAGAGACTGCTGGTATACCATGAGCCTGGGCTGGGGTCTGGAAATGAACCACTCGTCAGTTCACATTCACTTAAAATCAGAATCACAATACTTGAATTATCCGTGAGGGAATTTACATTTCATGACAGTCTATTCTATTTGATTGAATTTACTTGCACTATTGTATCTGTTTTGTTGTGTTGCACTGTTGGAGGAGCCTGGGACCTAAGATTGACATATTAAATAAATACATATTAATAAAAACATAAGAAGTTAAAGTAAATATGACTTTCTCTTGACAATGTCGCAGGGCTTCATTACAGGACATGGTTACATAAAACTTCAGCTATAGTGTCTAAGTTTAAAAAAGGTTGTGTGTGTGTGTGTGTGTGTGTGTGTGTGTGTGTGTGTGTGTGTGTGTGTTCATTGAATCTGGGATTAGCTCTAACTCCCTTTTGATAAGAGGAAGATTCATAATGCCACCTGAAAAAGTTAAAGCAAGGACACCACCACCAGAAGCCTTTCAGGATATTACTTCATCTTATCTCTCTCATCCCCGATTTCTACTTTCCCTTTTCAACTTTGCATGGCTTTCTACAGTCCTACGTAATTCTTCCTGTCTGTAAGTCTTTATATTTCTTCTTGTTCTTACTCTTCTCCTTCTCCTGCTGCACATTGACCTCTTCACCACTGCATTATCCACAATATTTGTTATCTTGCTGTCTCATATTTCCTCTCTGCCAGAGTCTCTCTTTATTTGTCTCTGTCTACGGGTCCCTTGAGTATCTCCTTCCACTGCACTCTCTCTCTCCCTCCCACTGTTTGCTTTAAATCCCTCTGCTATACTGAGGATTCACAGAGCCAGACGCCCAAGGACAAATAACTCTTAAAAGCATTTCCTTTATATTAAACACATTTAACGGAGAAATATACATCGGGGAGAAACAGAAGTGGAAAATGCAGGCTTATGTTTCACACCATGGGAGGAGAATGAATTATACTTAGCTTCGCAGCAGAGGTAAAACCCAGTCATCGTATGTGCAGCTAGTGTTTGTGCAGAGAGTGTTTTTACTAGTTCTTCTGCCAATGTGGGAGGGAATCAGGGACTGAATCCTAAGCAGCACTTCACACGACTGTCTTCTTTACTGAGATTCACATAAAGAAACTATAGCTTAGTGTTTTCATAACATGTAATCACATACCTGCCTTCAGTGCCATTCAAATGCAAGAGTTGATGAAAACCTCGAAATGGCACTCATCAGGTGGAGAAATCACTGGGCTTATTGTTTTTCTGGATATTAGACCACCATAAGACAAACCATAAAACTGTCTTAGCTAGCTCATTGTTCATATAAAAAGTTACAGCCACCTTGGTTACTAATCTCAAGAACATGAGATCAATTCTGTATGTACATTAACTTAAATAGGATGTTTTTTTGTCTGGCTACCTTTCAAAAACATTAACGTTGAGCATAGATTATTTGTGGATTGATGACTATTTCCACACATTAACTACTTTACAATAAAAGCTAAGTTGACAAGAAATGAACAAACTGACTGACCATGGCAAAATGACATTGCCTTTAATATTTTAAGCAGCTCTCGGACCACATCATTCAACATGTTTCAGGTGGAGAACCAGCTTTCGACATTTTGCTATTAACTCCCAGTCCCACAATGTTCTGCAATTTTGTTTGACATCGACTGACTCTAACCATGAACACTTGAAAAGACTATTTTCTTTAAATTCTTCACATCACCCCCTTGAGCTACCTACAGTATATGCTCTGAGTTATTTATCACAGAGGAGCTCTCAGCAGATGACTGCTCATAGATAGATCACCTGTTTTACACTGCCATAAATGTCTAACGCTACCATAAATGTAACTGGGAGTGATAGCTCAGCGCCTGCGATGCTCTAATGTTGGTGCTGAAAATATAGCAAGAGTCCTAATGTTCATTACAGCTCCATCAAGATTCAATGCATTCAAATCTAAACGTATATCTTCTCCCTCTAGGCTCTCGCAGCTACATCATAATGAGATACAATATGCCATCTTCCATTACATTTCATATCAAATGTATTATTTAATCAACAGTTACACAGCAAGGGTAGGCTTCATAAATGGATGTGTGAGACTGTATACCTGCAGAGACGCAACTCACATGTAGCTTCAGAGTTTCAGATATTTACGTTGTTATCTTAACGCCACACTGTATGAAAAGAGGTCGATCTGTCAAAATGGGGGGACTTATACAAGGCAAGGCAAGGCACGTTTATTTATATAGCACATTTCAACACAAGGCAATTCAAAGTGCTTGACAAAAATGAAAGAGTCCGACCCTTGTCAATTAACTACAGGGGTCCCTCAGGGCTCTGTCCTTGGTCCCCTCCTCTTCTCTCTGTACACAAACTCGCTCGGATCTGTCATTAGCCTGCATGGTTTTTCATACCACTGCTACGCTGACGACGCCCAATTAAATCTGTCTTTTCCCCGTTCTGAAACCCAGGTCGTCGCACGCATCTCTGCTTGTCTAGGTGACTACTTGTTTGACTGACTGGTACCGTTTTACTGTAACGGAAATTATAAAATTCGTCGAGAGCCTGGTGTAGTAAGTTGTACAAAGTCCACCTCTTGGTCGAAAGCTGTAAAACGATAATTGAGGGTCAGGGTGTTACAAGACGTTAAAACAAACTGTAGCTGACTGAGATTGGTACTTGTGAACTTTTCTGATAAAAGAAATTTAAGAAGTGTAGTGGGGGAACTCGATGGATGTCATATACGAGACTCAATAAATAGTGTCTCCTCGAGAGTCGTCTACTGACGAGTATCTATCTAGTGGACAAAATGTGACGGTATTTACAGATTGCGATGGTATTTACATTGACCCTCACTATCGAGTCGCGGACGCTACGAGATTACAACCACGACTTTTATATCGTTCTCAGGATTACAAGTAATGTCGAGGTAGTTCTAAGTTACGTAAGTTTAGATTTGCATATAGAAGAGGGAGATCCGAGAGCGTCGATGTAGTATTACTCTATGTTATACGGTAGAAGGTAATGTAAAGTATAGTTTACATAATAAATTAGTTGTCAATGTGTCGTTCCCATCCGAAGTATTTACCTACACACTCTGACATATGGACGTCTCTGCGTTGAGTGTACATCGAAGTCTCAAAGTCTATAAATGCAACAATAGAATTGCGGTGTGACATACTTTTCTCCAGCTAGACAGTTTTACCCCCCTGAATATGTTCCGTTCCGTTCCGTGCAAATAAATATATCGTGTAAAGTTGTGTTCCGTTAAGTTTCACGAACTGTTTTTACTTTCTCAGGCTGGGAACAGTTAATTGATGTCCCCAGGGAGTCCCGAGACAGGAACCAGGGGAGGAGAAGAGAGACATGTGTTTGAGCGAGCCTAGACAGTAATCGGACGTACCAAAAAGTATGGTGACGATGCGACTGCTGCGGGTTAATTTAGACAGAAAAGGGGCAAGACTTTGGGTCCAGCAGCGTGCGTAGAGACGAACAGATCCACTGTAGAGAGTCGACCTACAGACGAGCTGGTAGAGTTCCCGAGTTGGAACTGTTCCCTGACTTTTTGACGCGGTAAAGGAAGCGCCTTTTTCTAACAGGTGTGAGAACTGGATTGTTAGTGTGTAGTCGTGGAACAACCATAGGGCTGAGTCTGACGGTTCCTTAGACGCACGACTGGGATCTATTGTTTACGAGGAAGTGACCGTTTGTATCGACGGATGGTTGGCGTACCGACATCTAGTGAGAAATGTTTAGTCCGTCCTATGCAGGTGGAGGACTCTGCGTCTTGTCGCTGCGGTTCGAAGACCGAGTGTCCTCCCCTGCGATAGGAAGGACTACAAACATTTTCTGCCACGCATAGATGTCGTGCCCAAGGACATCGGTCGATGGACAACGTCTACTTCCTGTCAAACGAACAAAGAAACACAAAAAAATCCAATAGATCCCAGTGCTGTGGGTGCTTAAGGAACGGGTACAGACATCAGCCCCTTTTGTTGTCTCCACGGACTACCAAACGTACAATCCAGTTCTCACCCTGTTAGATAAAGGGCCTTCCTTTACGATCAAGTCAGAACAGTTCAACTCGAACTCTTACGGCAGTCGTCCGTAGGTGGTACT
>NW_011357595.1:11109-11474 GCF_000735185.1 Notothenia coriiceps | reverse complement strand
TAATTTGATTGTTCCCAAAGCACCAGTGTTCTGCACTGGCTTCCGGTAACTGCTAGAATCCACTTCAAGACACTGGTACTAGCGTACCATGCTGCAAATGGATCTGGCCCTTCCTACATCCAGGACATGGTTAAACCGTACACCCCAGCACGTGCACTCCGCTCTGCATCAGCCAAACGGCTCGCTGCACCCGCAATGCGAGGGGGACCCAAGTTCCCATCAGCAAAAACACGTGGGTTTGCTATCCTGGCTCCAAAATGGTGAAATCAGGACAGCAGAAAGCTTACACATCTTCCGGCGCAGACTGAAAACTCATCTCTTTAGACTCCACTTCGAGCAATAACATTACTAACAAAGCACTTATA
>NW_011357595.1:0-11090 GCF_000735185.1 Notothenia coriiceps | reverse complement strand
CGCAGACTGAAAATTCTTTCGACTCCACTTTGAGCGATAGAATTACTAACAAAGCACTTATATACTAATAAAGGACTGGCTTATCTATATCCAGTTGAGTAGCACTTGAAATGTTTTAGCTCTATGAAACCTGATGTAATTATGATTCTGTTTTCTTCAAGTTTGTATCTTCTTGGTCGAATGCACTTATTGTAAGTCGCTTTGGATAAAAGCGTCAGCTAAATGTAATGTAATGTAATGAAAGACATTAAGAGCATTAAGAAACATATTATGAAATACATTTAAAAACACTCATTTAAAAGCAAAGATACATAAATAAAGGTTACAGTGCAGTGTAAGATACACATCATAAACAAGACCACCTTTTATGTTGGTTTATTCAAACAGATCATTGTGTGACAGTTGTGTGAAATGCAAACTTTTAATAGACACTTAAAAGGTAGGGTATAAGAATGGAGAAACCAGCTCGAGTGCGCTAGAATTTGAAAGTACGCAGCCGAAAAAATACTTCCTTACAGAGCCCCTCCTCCAACACACACGAACGCGCACATGACCAATGAGGGCACGAGATAAGTTTGTGCACAGATGGAAGGCTGACAGGCAGGTAGGCCATCCAGTTATTTTAGCCGGGCCGGCTAAAATTTTAAATTTATTGTCAAAGCATTTAATATATTCATTGCCATCGGGATGTTAAGAGCATTCCATGGAATATAACAAAAAGTGTCTCTGAAGTGAATTACCTACCCCACCTTTAATACCTTTACCTGTTGGAGATTTTCTGAAAATCCCAGTTCATGTTTCAGGAGCGTTTTGGATAACTGTGTGCGAGGTGTAACAGCCTGTAGTTTTACTCAGAGGGGAGAGGGGTTTTGTGATCGTAATATAATAACCTTCCATTTCTCAAAGTCACACACTACTTGAACAATAATAACTAAATGGCTGCCACTTGAGCACACATTCACAGGGTCCTTTCCATTAGTTTGTGTATGTTCTTTGTTAAATGTACTGTAACAAGGTTGGAATTGCATTAAAATGCAATACAATCCCAAGGAGAGTTGGCACACTTTGCCTTGTTTCAGGTTACTTTCAACACAAACAAAGAGGAACATTTCAAAGATAAGCTGGAGCATTATAACCAATCAAAATGGGCTAGACCTTGGGGTGTGCGACAGCTGCTGTATTGATAATAGATGTCCTGAGAAAACTCTAAGTCACTATAAACACCTGAACCCTTTAAACTGTGTATCTGCCATCAGGTGCAGTCTCAAAGATAAGGAAACATTTAAACAAGATGTGAAGGGATCAGTCATAATTTAAGTCATAGTTTAAAGTTATCTTGTGAAATAAAGTCAATTTCTTAAACCTCAAATGAAGGAAAAGAAGTAAGGCTTGGCTGCAGCTGTGTTTGTTCAGCCCTCATGCTGTGCTGTACAGGAAATGCAGTTTTATATTGTTTCTCGATCATTTTGCAGTCTGAAAATAGTGCACTCATCAGATCTGTAGTACAGACAGATACATCAAACAAAGCTTTTCCTGGAGGTTCGGAGCCGATCAATCTTATTTTTCTACCTCCACTACAAAGATTGTGTTGTCTTTTACCTGAAAGGAACAGATTGTACACTGATACTAAATAACAGAACAAATGTTTCAACTCTGAAAAACATATAGCATTGTTTATTCTCGCTTGTTTTGGTTTCTTCAGAAAATGGTTTGACATTATACCTGACTCCAGCTGTTCTCTTCACCTCACCTCTCCACCAGGCGTCCTCAGCACCTGGCGCTCACCTGCTGACTGGTTTGCCAACTGCTCCTCATCTTAGATTACATCTTGCATGTAAAGACCAGACAGTTATATGGGGGTGTTGTTTGCTCTCGGCTTCTCTAGGTTATCTGTTCCCACATGCTTACAGTCAATCTGTTGGCATTTATTCTGTCTGTTTTTGCCAATCTTTCATCAACGAAAATAATAAACATAAAAATATCCCACGCCCCTGATTTGTTGTCAGCAGGACACGTGTTGCTTATGTAGCTGCAGCATTTTAGAAATCTGCTTGTTATTGTCCTTTTTTTCTATTTAGTTACAGCCTGCACAGTTTGTTCTACTGGCATTACTGCCACATGCCAGGCCAAGCTGTGACTGCATGACGGAATCCACCTACGGAATATAAGTTGCCCAAACTTGTGTTTGCTCAAATAAAAGCCAATTCCTAGATAATGGAGACGCCTTGGTGTTAAGCAATAATCTTATAAACATAAATGCCACCAAAGCTGCTTGTAAGTCTGAGGTTTACAGTGAGTCACCGTTTCTTAGCGTTTTTTCGATATGTGTTTTGAGTGAGATTTAGCAGCTATTATCGAATTATATTCTCCACACCATAAGCAAATAAACTGGTACAAAGGGCTGTTGATCTTCTTCTAAAGTATTGCATTAAAAAAGAATGCATACAAATGTAAAATAGAACTTATTAGAAAGCTATTTTGTGCGGTGTTATTTGTTGGGACCCCATTCAAACTGCCCAATGGAACTCCTACTATCGAATGGTTCAGACACTAAACATTGTGAGGATGAAGGGGCAAATACTGATGGAAACGGCAGCAATGACCGAGACAAAACTTTGAAGAATATTCCAGAAGCTTCTCTGTTTTAAATAAAGGAACACAAAATAGTTTACACGGTCTGTAATTACGTGCGAAGATTGCTTTTTGGAATTAAAGAGGAATAATAATGCTTGGTTTAATTTATTAATGAAGTTGTTTGCTAAAATGAACATTGGACAACCTTTTAGGGCTAAAAAAATAAGCAATAAAAAAGAATAAACTTGGTATAATGATAGACTATGAAAGTTGAGCCTATTTTAAATATATAAACTGTACAAGGGAAACAGAAAGTATCAACATGATACTCCTTTGTGGTTAAATAAAGCAGACAGTAAACTAAAGTTTCGCTCTTATTTTTGTCCCTCAGCAGTCTTTCATTCCAGGGCATGTCCACTCCTGCTCAAATGAAAACATGACACCACAGGACTTGTAGTTCCCTTTCAGAGGGTGAGGTCTACTCAGTAACCCTTTTTCCACCAAGACGTCCAATTCAGCTGAAATGCATTAAATGAAGTGGACCTAAACCTTTTCACCAACAACATCTCCACTTGATGAAAAGCATTAATAAGTCTTTGTGTGTTCGGTGAGTATTCACACACTTGTTTTGTACTGCAGCTGTATTTGTTTGGCTTTTATCTAGTTCATCTAATGTGTTAAATATTGATTTCAATACAGATGGAAGGGATGAGTCTCTTCTCTGATGTGAGTACACAGCGACGTGTTTTTGGCTGGGTTTCCATCATCTGGTTCACTGCAGGCATTGCAGGTGAGGGATGGTTTTGAACTTGAAAATAAGTGTTTATCTTTTTTTATATTCACTGATTTAAAGGTTCTCAGCCTATGCAGGGCTTTAGTGGTCAATGTGCTCAATTTTTTGGAAGTTTTACACATCATTATGATTAAACAAATACACATTAGCTCTTAAATAAATAATTCTAACAGTAAACTATGGAGCTATTTCAGGGTCATAAGTTTTGATCATTCAAAAAAAGTTTTTATCCTGAACTTTGAAAAATACAATGTTGTATTCAAAATAAAAATAAGTATTTGAAATCATTTTTCAGGTTGAATATTATTTTGATTCAGTTCAGCAATTTTTTTCAGATTTCACTTTTATACATATTTTGATATTTGAATCCTTATTTTTTTCAGTTGCAGATTTTTCGTTTTCAGATTCAAAACAATTATTTTTTCAGTTTCAAATCTTGTTTTTTCAGGTTTCACATTGCTTTTCACCTTCAGATCGTTTTTCACTTTCAGATCGTTTTTTTTCGCTTTCAAACTTTTGGGCCTGATGTTGCTTGAGGGGGCGGGGCTTGGCAAAGAGTAGTTTGGCATCCTGAGTGACAGGCCTCCCTCTGTCATGTTGCCTTCATGGATGTTAGGTAGCGCGAGAAATATCACTCAATACTTTCTATACACAATACTCCCGTGATTGGTGGGAAAAAAAACTGAGACCAGCGTCAAAGTTCCGTTAAGCGAGCTGTTGAGCATCGTAGTTGGCAACAATCAAGGTATAAGCGCAATAAACTGTGCTAGAATGTGAAATTAAGTATCCGCAACAAGCCACGCAGATTATTCTGGTGGACCTGATGCCATCCCCCGCTGTCTCACGGAGAGATACTGCAGGTCCTTCCTTCCTGCAGCGGTCAGACGATACAACCAGCACAGCCCCTAGACCCCGCACAAAACAACACAAACTATAACACCTCTTGTTGATAAATAACAACTATGTGCAATATTTGCAATATGTGCAATATATGCCGTTAAAAACTGTGCAATATATAGGCCTACCTTGCTGCTAATTCCGCAGAACTGTTACAGGGTGTGTATTATGTAAAATGTGTAACTTTAAAATATATAATTTCTTTTTTTAATCTTTAATACTTTTTGTCATGCATGCTTTAGGTAGCATTAAGCTATCTTTGGCTCTTCTCTGCTGTAACAATGTAAATGTATCCCCTGTGGGACTAATAAAGGTAATCTGATTCTGATCGCAAAAGCCAAGCCAATACTATGCTGCGTTCATGGAACTACGTGGAAGTGGGGAAGGACAATGCAGATACGTAATTTCACATTCTAGCACAGTTTATTGCTCTTATACCTTGATTGTTGCCAACTACGATGCTCAACAGCTCGCTTAACGGAACTTTGACGCTGGTATCAGTTTACCACCAATCACGGGAGTATTGTGTATAGAAAGTATTGAGTTATATTTCTCGCGCTACCTACTGTAACATCCATGAGGGCAATTCATTAGGGAGGCCTGCCACTCAGGATGCCAAACTACTCTTTGGTAATCCCCGCCCCCCCAAGCAACATCAGGGCCAAAAGTCTGAAAGCGAAAAAAAAAGATCTGAAAGCGAAAAACGATCTGAAGGTGAAAAGCAATGTGAAACCTGAAAAAACAAGATTTGAAACTGAACAAATAATTGTTTTGAATCTGAAAACGAAAAATCTGCAACTGAAAAAAATAAGGATTCAAATATCAAAATATGTATAAAAGTGAAATCTGAAAATAAATATGTTTTTCAAAAAAATTGCTGAACTGAATCAAAATAATATTCAACCTGAAAAATGATTTCAAATACTTATTTTTATTTTGAATCCATCATTGTATTTTTCAAATTTCAGGATAAAAACGTGAACTTTCAAATAAAAAATGTTTAATGATCAAAACTTATGACCCTGAAATAGTAAACCTCCAGGTGTAATAATCTAAGATTGATTTTTCACTCGGTTTCTCTTGTGATTCTGGGAATCTGCCAATCTTTACCCCAATATTGAAATAATTTTAAATTCTGGACACACTGAAATTGTACACAATTGTAAAATTAAAATAAATATCTCACAACACTCAAATTGGATTTGTTGCTTGAAGATAGAAGTAGCCTATGGCAAAGTGTAGCTACAGCAACATATCTTTAACTAAACTAGGCATGATTTAGCTTAGCAAAATTACTGCAAACAGCTAGCATGGTTCTTCCAGATAATAGTCCAACACAAAACCAACTGTAATGTTTCTGCTTCGGTCTAAATTAAAGATACAAAATGTAGTGTGAGTTGCTGGTAGATAGTTGTGTTACATTTGGAAAGCAGCATGGGCTAGCTGTTTCCCCCTGTTTCCAGTGTTTGTGCTAAGCTAAGCTAACTGGCTGATGCTCGTAGTTAAATATTTATCGTACAGACACGAACAAGGTATCATTCTTATTATCTAGCTTTTTTTCCGTTGAGTAAACATTTGTGTACTATTCTTTTAAGATAATCTTGAAACTAATTTACCAGACTTCAGTCTAAAAGCTGATCCTCAAAAGTTATAATAACTTGAACTCTGGTTTTCTTTAGTTGAAAAAAGTTATACTTACACAACAATTAAATGTTACAGTGTTATATTTTTTAACTAAAAGTCATCCCTCTCTCTCATAATTCAGTCAGTCAAAGGCTGGAGCTACAGACCGTTTCCCAGGTGGCAGCACGGTGTGGAGAAAATGTGACACTGACATGTAATGTCAGCTCATCACGCATCGAAATTAAACACTTTTCCTGGCATAACAATAAAAGTCTGTGTCAATATGACAGCCAGCATGATGACCCCAAGGTTAAATGTGAATATATAGACGAGCCTCTACCACAAAGCCTCACTCTGACTCTCCTCAACGTGATGCCCAGCGACCAGGGAACATACCTCTGCAAGCTGCGCTCCAGCCAAGGTGTGAGGTCTAAAACTGCTGATGTTAAAGTACAAGGTGAGTTATCAGATACAAAAAGAAAAGTTACAAATCTCAATGTCTTCTTTTACTTGTCTAAAAGTCCTTTGTTTTCACAGATTGCCTTGAAACTTCTGGCTACGACAGAAATGAGTCTTATGCTGAGTGCTGGTTCAATGGAGTTTACCCCGGTGGCGGCAGCGTCCGCTGGTCCCAAGGAGAGCTTAACTTCACGGCCCCTGCCTTCTACCAGAAAGAAAAAATGGACCATCATGGGCGGTACAATATCTTGAGTCAATTAGATGTCCGGAAAGGAAATTTGAACCAGCCGTATACCTGCTCACTGTGGATGCCTTCGACCAGTAAGGCGTTTATTAGTCACGAACTACATGTGGTTAAGAAATTGAAAGGGTCATCAGAAAGCATGGTCACGCTGCAGTGGATCTGTTTGATAATGGAAATCATAATGGTTAAATGTATGACATAAAGGGAACAAACCAACAGAATTCAGATGTTGAAATAAAAAGGGGCCACAGATTAATTCAGTCAATTATGAAGTGTTGGGTGCAGTTTTGTTTTTTATTTGTTGTAAAATTAAGTGGGTACATTTAGTTTTTAACCCATGTTACCTGCATTTAAGAGCTTAGGGGGGACTTCTCGGTAAAAACAAGAGTTTGTAGGGTTTTAATTAGCAGGGGTCTAACAAAAACAAAAAATATATATATTTCACTGATTATTCAAATGTAACAAGAGGGGAGGCAGTCTGTTAGAGAAAAATGAATCTGAAGGCGTATTTTGACCCACACAATTTGTGAAAACAAACTGCCACACTTAGTTAAAGGGTGTTTAGTTATTAAATGTTGTTTCAGAGGACTGGAAACACTATTTTCCGGAAAATAGGCTTTAGAAATCTGCTGCTATATATTTTTGTTGCAGATGCAGCCTTGTTTTACTGGTAGTTGTATACTCATTGTAAACAGACCTTTTGTTAAACCTTCACCTCCTCCTTATTGCCAAAAGGAGGCAGTCTTCTCGTGCAAGAGAAATAATACACCTCTGGCCTTTTGTAAATGCTGCAAAGGAGAGCATTGGTATTCTGAATCTATGAACACTGAAGGGGAGAAAGGGTTGTCAAATAAAACTGCAAACAAATCGTTGAAGCTTACATTATTCATGTGAAGGACTAAGCAACAACATGTAAGCCAATACAAATACAAATGAAATGACAACGATTAAACCAGATTTGAAACAATATGCCAGAAAATCCAATCATTTAAAAACTGTTAACCTTTTTTTGTTGTTGCAATGTTTAAGATGTATTGTTCATTCACATGTGTTACTTTAGTAGACTGAAATCTGACGTAATGTAGGTTATGTTGTTTGTTAAAGATTTACTTTTGTTTTCAAATGATTTTTGCTATGCTTCATAAATGTTCAAATCCTACATCCGAGTTATATTTTGCTTTGGAGATGTTTAGGCATGCATTCCTTTAAACTAGTTACAGCAAGTTTTGCCTCGGTGTGCGGCGAGACTTGCAAACCACAGAAATGTTTTTCAAAACGATATTTAATTCCATTTAAGTTTGCTTTTTTTTTTTAAAAAGCTAGTTAAAGTGGAAAACAGGTTGCACAGCCTGTTTAATATGCTTTTGTCCTTCGGTCTCAGTGTTTCACATTAGTAACATGTCTTTCTCAGATGAATGGTGAAAAAGGAAAGCTGTGTTTTCTGTGCATGTATTCATTTCTTCTGATTTGAAACTGATATTAAAATGAATGCAAAGGACCTGATGAAGTCCTTTAAATGAGGAGCAAAAACATTCTCAATTCTTCAACGTATCAGTGGATATCTTAAATTCAGCTGTAGAAAGATAACATAACTATGAGTCATAAGATTGACTTTAATAATAGGAGTCAGTGACCGAAAGAACGAGTGAGGACAAGTGCAGGTACTTCGTTGCACAATAACTTTCTTCTCCTGTGTGGGTTTGATCGAAGTAGACATGCTTACACAAGCAATAACAATACATAAGTCCCTAGACAGGGCTTTGAGTTAATAAAACAATCCCCTGAGTGGTTCAGAGGCAAGATGGCATGACTTCAGGAGACCCGGCAGAGAGCATGTTAGTAAAGGATCGAACTGGAGGAACTGAATTGTTTGTACAGGAAAAAAACGAGTTGATTGCTTGCATTGAAGATCAATATTGTTTGACCGTTAGAGAACAAAATCTTTAACATGTAATCCTCTAGTCTAGATGTATGCCAATGGTGGAATCATGTAATATTACATTCTGTTTGAGTCTACATATGAACATATTGTAAATATGCTGTCTTACGGAGATTAGAAATTAGCAAAACTATAATTATTAAACCCTTAAAGGAATACTTTAACCCAAATATATATATATATAAACATACGCATTATATCAATCTTATTATTCATAAGTAATATTCTGTAAATGTCAAATTTAGCTTTTTTAAAAGCATCAGTATCCAAATGTTTTTGTGAGCAGAACGTTTTGTAGAGTTGAAAATAGTGAGTAGTGTGGAACAGTCATTCACCCGCTGTTATTTACTCAAATAAAATCAGATCATTTGTATCCAAATGCAAATTAGTGTTTGTTGTTTTTTCAAGTGGAGAATGTTGTTTATCTCCAGGTACGTCCAAAATAATAAACTATGCCGTTAATTACAAGAGCAGTGTGTAGGTGTGTGTTAGCAAAACACAGTCATCCAGAAACTGAAACATAACAATGAATAAATGATCTCATATTGCCAGCGACTGTGGAACCTCCTCAAGCTGTTTCAGCCTTTCTGTTCTCAACATTTGAGTCTGCAAAGACAACCTGATTGCTCTAATGTTCTCCCATTTAGATACAAAAAAAACACTGTTGCCATGGTAAACTGAAGCCGATGAAGCCTTACTTCAAGAAAATAAATTGGCTTTTCTTTCATTTGTTTACTTTTTTCGTTTGATGCGGACAATTTAAGAAGTCCATCAAAAATACAAGCAATTAAATATGCTTTGTTTGAAATACATTATGTTTTGAGGAGCAACTTCTCATTAAACAGGGAGGTCAAACTCATAGATGTGTGGGTATTATCTAAGAATAATTTGCATTTTCTTTTTATTTGTAGTTGAACGGTCAGGATGCACTGAAGTCCTGGAAGAAAAGGGTGGGTTTTGGTTCAATACATTTGTGGAGGGGGTAAAGCTTTAAAGTTGGCCCTGTTATGCTTTTTGGGGGTTTTCCCTTTCCTGTACTGTTATTTCGGTTTTTGTGCATAACAGGGATTTTCTCCCTTGCTAGCAAACATCTGTAATGTCGCCCAATCAAAAGCAATGTAAACACGAAGCCAATGCATAGCAGCTTTCAGACATTACAGTCATAGAGGTAAGATATGTCGACTGTATGATAAAACTCAAAACTCTAAATAATACCAGTGTTGGATATGACAATATCTTTTTAGATTTTTCTGTTTGTAGGTAATGCACCACCAGTGTGCTTATTCATCTAAATGCATCACAGTCATAGATTGTATCCAGAGTGGGTCACAGTGATATGGATGTGTATGTGGAAAGACCAATATGTTTTAAATTGGCAGCAGAAGTGGAGGTCTGTCAAAAAGATCTCACATTGAAACGTTATGCAACATTCCAATTATTTTATGTAACTGGTTGTTCAGGCTCCTCCTCTTCACTCAGATCCCCTGACTTTCTTACATGTGTTGATTCTGTGCATCGCCACTCAATACAGTAGCTTATGTCCACACACACTTACTGTATACACAAAGATTTGCAGCCCATAAGCATCTTCAGTGAGCGATCATGCGAGAGCTCAGGATAGTCAAACTCATTGACCGGTGACGAGGAGGAGCTTATCAGAGCTGATTCAACACTGATATGCATATGATCAGCTCTGTGTACAAACATTGGAGATATCTCTACTCCCTCTCTGTCTTGAAGTGTTCAGTAATAAACAAATAAGGAAAATAATTAAGGTAAATAGTCATTTTTTGTTGTGTAAAATATATAACTCATGTAAGCCAACCATCTGTGAGAATAATTGAAGAACTTCTTAAAATACAACTCAATCTTATGAAAGTTTAATTGGAATTGGGAGGGATGAAACCCTCTGTAATGGGCACACATGCGGAGCACACAGCACACACAGTGAAATGTGTTCTCTGCTTTTAACCCATCCTAGTACCAGGAGTCTAGTACTAGGAGCAGAGGTTAGCGTACAGCGCCCGGGGAGCAAAGGGAGTGGGGGGGGAAGGGGGTTATCCGGTGCCTTACTGAAGGGCACCACGGCAGGGCAGGAGGTGAACTGGGACCTATCCAAGCAGCAGTCCACACTCCATATTTAGGTCTGGTAGGGGACTTGAACCGGCGACCCTATATACGGCTCACAGTCCAAGCCCCTACTGACTGAGTCACTTTTTAGGGTGGGTTGTCACCGACCCTAAAAAACACCATCCCTATCATTTCTAGATATAATTTCAAGAGCCACTGAAACTACAGCTAGAAGTACCCAGCTTTGGTGCCATCTGCTGGCTTTTTTACTGAAAGTTTCAAAAATAACAAAACTAACAAAAAACTTTGGCACAAAATAAGATTGTAATCTAGATAGACAGAATAGAATTGGTAGGGATGAAACCCTCTGTAATGGTCACACATGCAGAGCACACAGTACACACAGTGAAATGTGTTCTCTGCTTTTAACCCATCCTAGTACCAGCAGTCTAGTACTAGGAGCAGTGGGCAGCTATTGTACAGCGCCCGGG
>NW_011357594.1:0-3684 GCF_000735185.1 Notothenia coriiceps | reverse complement strand
AACACCTTGAATTTCAGGGGGGGCGCGGGGCTCCGTTGTTGGGGCGCAGCGCCCCTCCAAGACAATGGTAGGGGAAACACTGCACTTAAAAGTAATTGAAAGGATTAGATATTTGAAAAGGTGTGTATATTTTAATATTGTAATATCATAAGATGCTAATGCACCCCCTCCCCCACTGTCGATACATAGCCCACCCACATGAAAGAGCCAGTTTAATCCAGGGTTAGGCCCACCTTCTTCCATGTCAACTCTCAGTCCCCTCCCTCAATGTCCACTCAGCTTTGTTTTCAGAAGTCCTGCCAGCCGACTGGGCCATTTATCGGAGTTCTGTTTCCTGTGCTGTGTTCCAGCCGCTGGGCAAACACTCATATAAAACACACACATACACGCAATAAACTACACATTCATACAAACACACACACACCTCTGCCTTTACACAACAACTTCCTATCAATCTTGCTTTCCCACATGTTGGGCCCTCAGGCCTTAGTAGAGATCTGGTGTGTGATCCTAATCCAGTTGATCTGTCAAGCAGAGCAGACTGAGTGAGTAGCAGGATGAACTCCCACGGAAATATTCAATTTGGCGTTATTTGACGAGGATCTGGAAATATGGATCTGTTTTATAGTCATTTCTGTTGCTTATTAAAGGAAGACATTGAAATGTCAGTTTGAATGTAAGTGTCCAATCTATTCTCATGGTAGCTATTCACTGACACACCTCCCACAAAAAGGACAAAGACAGACAGCTTATGATAAATGAATACAAAAAGTAAGTTGATTCAGGTATTAGGATGATTCTGGGTAGAGATAAATTAGTAAGAAGAGTGAAGAGTTTAAACAATGTTAAGAAGTCGTGACAGAAGGTCAAAGTCCAGGAGAGGAAGAGTGAGGATGAAGGAGCCATTCGGGGAGGAAATGAGAAGAGGTGGTGGCCAAGAGGAAAATCACAGCGAAGCAAGAGAAGGATAGAGGGACACGTGTATATGCTGAATGACAAGAGGGGTGATTAATCTGCCTCTTAGAGACTCCTGTGAACCCATCCAATCTGCCAGGAGCATGAGAGGTACAGGCTTAAGTGGAGGAAGAGGATGTTGATGATGAAGAGGTTACTTTTCTAGTTTCATGAAAACCATGACTCACTACGGATTTAGCACGGCAGCAATAAAGTAGAGCACTTTAAGCTGCCAAGTCACCACTTTGGGAACATTTTCTACATTTTATGTCCGTGTTTTCGCAAACTATTTGTTTATACTGTGTATTTCATACTAATCAAGGTTTGTGGGCTTAGTAAATATTTCTGATTGGCTTCTCTCTAATCTGCGTCATCGGCCGTATGCTTGGTCTCAGTGAGCAGGCCTGCGTTATCTGCTCAACTATCTGCCAGTATGTGTTGTTTGTGCTGTTACTTAATAAAGTGTTATTTCCCATTTTATAATACATCTGTACTGGGAATTTATTATATATCTGACACATTTGCAGAAAATGGTTATCAACATGCACTGTAAATGTGTGTGTTAAAGGTTGTGAGACCCAGCTAAAGGTCTGAAGTTCCCGGGCCTGGTGACATGTTCAATGTGTCTGTGCTGCAGCTGAACTCTGCCCTGCCTCTGATCAAACTGTGGTTACTTGTACCCACAATCAAAATGTAATATCAAAAACACTGTTAAAGAGCATCAATCTGCTGTGGTTGCATTTTCCTTCACCATGGGGATTATAGAGTTTGTCATCTGGGCATAAAGATCATGTCATGCATGTCTGTGATTTTAATGACATTTTCCTGTGGTGGGACAGGCGGTCCATTATAATTAATTATGATGTGAACATTTGCACAACA
The DNA here is from genome assembly GCF_000735185.1 of Notothenia coriiceps. NCBI lineage: Eukaryota > Metazoa > Chordata > Actinopteri > Perciformes > Nototheniidae > Notothenia > Notothenia coriiceps. The sequence continues at coordinate 1,848 of NW_011357594.1, read as the reverse complement.
TATTATTTTACACATTTGGTTAATTATAAAACAGTCTCATGTGTCATTGTGCTTGTTCACATATGGCCATGTAGAGAAGCTCAGCACTTTAATTATTACTACTAATCTGCTTAATAATGATCCACTCACTACTCGAGACCACATTTTAATTAAAGTGGACCTATCATGCTATATTTGAATAATATAGTGTAGGACCATACCTATATAAAGCATATTTATATTTTTTATTTTTTCAAAATACCAAACAGATCATGCATTTTAGCCATTCCTCATTTCGCTCAATTTAACACTGTCTTTGCATGGGCTGATTCTGTGAGAACAGCACCATCTACAGGCCTGGCATATGTACTACAGCGTCTCCAGCGCTTTCGAACGGCAATGTCCGTGGCTGGTCTCCTCCTGATTGGTGGAGTTGGCCCAATAGCCGTAGCGCCACTTCTGTGACGTCACAGAAGTGTTCAAATCTGGATCAGTCTGTATCAGATCCGTTGCAGCCCCTTTTTAAGAGATTTGGGTATGGAGGAAAATAGAGAGGGTTGTGTTTTCTGACACTTGGTGAGTTCCCTGGAACACCGGGGACACATATTCATGTATAAAAGACGTACAAAAGTGCATTTTGCATGATAGGTCACCTTTAACAGAAGTGCTAGGACATTTCAGACAATTTGGTGTCAGTTTGTCAGCATGGTTTTTGCTTTGAAGGGTCCTCTTTGGACTAAAAGCCCACAGCAGGACTTCGTTGGTGTCTCAGCTCAGGAAAGAGGAAGTACTTCCCTGTCATTGCTTAAAAGGGCCCCATTGTGCCGAATGGTAGGAAACAAGCTTTCATGGAGCATACTTTTTGAAGTGTTGGAGCAGGACCCCTGTCGTGAAATGGCAAAGATAGAGGGAGGAAGGCTTAGTGATGCATATTCGCCTTGTGCATCCAGTAATATCCCCCCATCTCCGTCCACTCTTTCTCCCTCGCTCATCAGGCCGGGACATATTTGTGGCCCAGAGCTGATGGGTATACTGTCCAAGAGATGGGCCCTTTGCCACCTTCTGGCTCTCTCTTTGTCAACAGCCAACACTGAGGCCAAACCACTCTGTGGGTATGCTAATGTATGACGCCCCGGGGCTGCCCACAGAGATGCCAATCGGCTACAGGGGCCAACTGGGTGAGGAGGGGGAGAAAATGAAGCTTTGACTCCTGAACCCTGTCACTTTGAAGGGGTGACTGGGGGGTGAACGGCCTTTTCAGCCCGGCTGTGCACTCTGTTTTGGCTCCGCTAGTCCGTTGGGAGGGCTATGGAGAGAAAGGGATTTCGAGCCTCCGTCACGTGTTCTCCCTACAGTTGAGGAGGAGGACACTTGCATGTTTTTAATCAGCGGAACCAGACATGGGTTAAGAGCTTTTTAACAATGGTTTGCCACAAAGGAAATCACACCAGAAAGAGTAGGGAACAAAGAATTAGAAAGTCAAATTAGTGTACCTTGTATCAAGCATTAACATGCATCTCGTTTCTAGTCCTGATTAAATTCACGCCTGACATTAGGATGCATCTGTAGAATACAAATGGAATCACAATGCATCTCATCTTCTCTAGTAATACGTTAAGATACATTAACACTGTTTAGAATTTACGGCAAACATTAATTACAATTCCCCAAGGACTTTGCCATTCATTCTGAACAAGCATGCTACTACCTAATCAGAATTATAAGCATACATTCCTCAAGTGGCACCCTTCACAAACATATTATGGTCTAGTGATGTACTACAAAGCTGGTTTAGGAGTGTTAAATAGGACATATTATGCTAATGCTTGTATGTAGTGTCTCTACTGTGACATGTCGCCATGCTTTAAT
>NW_011357593.1:0-2099 GCF_000735185.1 Notothenia coriiceps | reverse complement strand
ACACACACACACACACACACACACACACACACACACACACACACACACACACACACACACACACACACACACACACACACACACACACACACACACACACACACACACACACCCTGTAAGGGGCATGAGCGTAAATGCTCAAAGCATGAAGCCAGAAATGGGCGTAGGTACAAGAACAATCTGGATCATGTAGGGCCCCGCCTCCGATTGCTCCATCATGGTCTGTTTCAGTCATAGTGGAAATACCTCTGGATTTGGCTTTTAGCGCATTTTACAACTTTAAGACCCTAATGATTTGAATAAGTGTTCGTACTGGGTATTTGATTAGGTAAAGAAAAAAATGATCTGCGGATTTACAGATCTGTCGGATCAGGGCAATTTATTCCAGCTGCAGGGTGCCATCATGTGTTTTAACATCCTCTATTAAGAATGTTTGACACAAAAAGCGGCGTACGAGGATCAATAACGGAGTTATGTACTAATATTACCCGAGAGTCGTGAAGCCAGGAGCTCACAGCTAATGACTGAAGATCAATGAGCAGAAACTGGCCTGTGGTTTGTTTCAGTGTGGTGTTTACCATACAACAGCTGACACTTCACTCAGGGGGGGGTGGGGGACAGGCTCTGGAAAAGGATCTGATGGCTGTGGTTTTAGCTGCTAATTACATCTATAGCTACATGACAAACCTGAATATATTAATAAAGCAAGACAGTCAGCTTTAGTGATACTATTCACATTTATCATCAATATTTAGGGTTTCCCCAAACAATTCTAGATGAATGTAGGTGGACTTCTGACACAGGTAGCTGACATTATCCCCCGTCAGAAACTTTTTGAAGCTAATATTCGTCAATCTCCTGTACTTTTAGAGCAAAATGAAGAGGTTAAAATAATGAAAAGCTTGATGATTATTTTATGATCTGAACACTTGATTGTATAGAATACATCTACCAATGTAATCTACGGCCCCACTCTTGTATCGCCTTTTTAAAATATTTCTTTTTTCTTATGGTGACGGTATTATATCTCAATATTAGAAAACAGGATTAGCCACTCAAAACCTAAAAAATAAAAACACATTCAAAGTTTGTGATCTTGATAGAGAGATTTATTTTATCGGAGATTTAAATATTGACTGGAATATGTTGCACTGTGCCCTTAAAAACAAGCTGCAGACAATAATTAATACATGTACCGGTAACTTGGTACAAATGGTGACTAAACCTACTAGGATATGCATACAGAAAGATGGGTCAAAAAGTGCAACTTGTATTGATCATATATTTACTAATTTTAGCCATGTATGTTCTCAGGCAATATCAATTCAAGTAGGGTGTTCTGATCATAATTTAATAATTATCGTGAGAAAGACAAAGGTGCCAAAAGCAGGACCAAAAGTAATTATGAGGAGATCAATTAAATATTTTAGTGAAGAGTAATTTATACAGGATGTTCAAAAGATGTTGGAAACATGTTTTTGAGAAAGTCGATCCAGATGATGCTCTTGATGTCTTTAATTTGTTATTCATGCAGGTGATTGATAAACATGCTCCACTTAGAAAACAGACTGTAAGGAACTTTAGAGCACCCTGGTTAGATGAGGAATTAAGGGATCTAATGAAACAAAGAGATGATGCAAAAAAAATGTAGCTCTCTCATCAAGTTATGAGTCAGATGGGCAAATTTATAGAAGGTTAAGGAATTATGTTACAGCATTAAATAAAAAGAAAAAACAGTTGTATTATGGAAATAAAATTAAAGAGATAAAGGATGACAAGAACAAACTGTGGAGTTTATTGAATGGCATGATGGGCCGTAAGCCAAATCCACCTCAACATATTTTGACTTGGATGGGACATTTTTGACAAAACCAGTACAAATTGCTAATCATCTGAATGATTATTTTCTTGATAAAGTAAAACATTTGAGGAGAAATATGAATCAAACTATAAATAGTAACTCCAAATTTCTAATAAAGAATTTAATTATGAAAAATAAGAAGTGTACATTTAAAATAGAAAAAGTGACAATTACAGATGTTGAATGTCTACTAGGTAAATGTAATGATAAACCACCAGGAGTGGATAATTTAGTTGGT
>NW_011357592.1:0-686 GCF_000735185.1 Notothenia coriiceps | reverse complement strand
ATTTTCTCCAGGCTCTGACATCCTTCATTGAAGTTCCCTACGTTATAAAACTGGTCATTTGTTAGCAAAAAGTTTTTGGATATTCACCAGTGCGATATTGACTTTTTAAAATGTCCTCAGCTAAGAGGATGCTTGCTTGGTAGCACATGTCTTCCGAGTCACTTGCTTCAGAAGCTAGGCAAGAATCCTTCTTGGCATTCAGAAAACGAAGAGTGGAACAGGCTAGCAAGTGTGCAGGTGTGCGTCATATGAGAAGCCCCGCCTTAGATTTTCCGCCACAGATTTGGGGAAATTGGTCCGTGCGCAAAGCATTGTGGGGATTTTAAGGACGCGAAGTCTACCCATGTGCAGCCTCGAAATTACCCCCAAACCAAGGACGCGGCCTCGGTGGAATTCCAAGTATGCTGGAGATTGGAGCAGTCCTTCGGCGGCACTCGATGACGTAGCATCCTTGAAATATTTTCTTGGAAGCCAGTTTCCTCGAGATTAAATTAACAGACGTCGTTTAAAAGTGACGTTTGAGTGAACGAGGACATCCCAATTAATACCTGAGGACTCCTCTGTCCTCACGTCACCTCCTCGTGTCTCTCGCTCGCATCTTACGGAGGCGGAGCTAAGACGCAGGGAAGGGAAGCGAGTGAGGGAAAGGAGGAGTCGAGGAGGGGTATTGGGATGAGGCTAGGGAG
>NW_011357591.1:1325-3350 GCF_000735185.1 Notothenia coriiceps | reverse complement strand
TGTGTTATTGTTGAGTAAATAACAGTGTGTGGTTTAGAAAAGAATACAAAATTAGAAGGAAAAAACGATGAAACAATACAGATTTCAGTATTCAGAGCCCCTACTCTCCCCATAACTGACAGCAACAAAAGTCCTACATTATTCAATTAAAATAAAGAAGTAAAAACAATAAGTGTGGCTTGATATTGAGTAAGAAAAAGGTTGATAAACGCTGTGAGAATGGATCTGCGGAGAGCATTTCGCCGCGATCCCAACTCCTCTATTACCAACGTTCAGGGAGCTCTATGCAAGTCAATGAGACGCCCTGCCCGTTGAAAACTGACTTCCAAGGGGTACCCTGTCCGTAATAGAGTGACGGGGAGGGGCCCTGACCGTCCGTCAATATGTGATGGGTTGGGAGTGAGAACGTGTTGATTGAAAACAGTTCTGCTAAAATGTTAACTTATCCAGGTTAAGCACTCAATCCACACACACACACACACACACACACACACACACACACACACACACACACACACACGCACAAACACACGCACACGCACACGCACACACGCACACAGTAGTTTGTTAAGGTAAGCCTTACTTACTTACGTAAGCCCTCTTTCCTCTCACCACTCCTGTTCAATGGAGCATAATGGGATACAAGTGATGACGTCAGCCACCATTGAGAGAACATTATGATGTGTTTCTTCTTTTGTGCACTACTATGAAGAGAATGGGGTGAAATGTATTATCTCATCTATTGTCTTTTATTGTCTTCTATTCACAGTAGGGAGAGTCCTCCAGATTCCCTTTATGTTTCCCTCCTTTATTTCTTTGGGAAAGTTAATGAAGATGTTCCGTACTGAAAATGAAACCATGATGATCGACATCATCAGAACCATTTCTCACTGAGTAAAATAATCCTCACAGGATGCTGAACTAAAGACAGCACTATAGTTTGCTGAATCTTGGCTCCACTAGCTTGGGGAAAATCTTATTTGAGATGACAAACAGATATTTTTTTCTGAACATACAGCCATGAGTTTAAGGCTGGCAGAAGGCAGTGTCATCAAGATGTTGGTGCAATTTATTTGCATTTCCTTGAATCTTAAGCCTCATATATTCATGACAAAAGACCTGACCTACGGTTAAAGATTAAATGGCTTCGTATCGCCCAATGGAAGGAAATGTTGATGGGATCAAGATCTCCCCAATTTTACAGAATGTTCTGAAGCACTAGGCACACTATTATAACTCATGCAAAAAAACCAGGTGATCTTTTGCCCAATCAATTTGGTACTGCTTCTGATACCAGCAGGCCACACTGTTGGGAAACACATACATTCACAAACACATCCGTTCTTTAGAGTAATATACTTACATGTTGGCATAAAGAATGAGATGTTGCGTCCTCCATGGCTTAGCCTCATGGTGCTACTAATAGGCCACAATCTACTGTGAATTCCTGTTGTCAACAGACTGTCTGTGGTCAGGCCTCAGGTGAATCTCTTCAGGAGTCGCCACCCAATGACTGAGCCTGGTTGATTCAGGTTCATATTGATTACCATATATATGCAAACACCAGTGGCGGCTGGTGGAAAATATTTTTGGTGGGGATATGGAAATGGTGACCAAACCATACCAGGGGGGTGCGGGGAGATGCTCCCCTGGAAGAACATTTTGAGAAATGACCCCTATGACTTCTGGTGATGTTCGAGGGNNGGGGGGGGGGGGGACAAATTGAGGCTTAAAAATATGAGATAAACTATAATCTTCAGTGTGTTTAGCTATGAATCTTCCAAAACTTCCAAACACCTTGTCCTGGAAAAAAACATTTCTACAGTATAAACTGTGCAACAGTACAGTAGGCCCACACAAACTGCAGAACACCGGTGCTTTGGGAACAATCAAATGATTCCCATTTAAAATCAGGAGACTAAATGAGAACATTGTGTGTGTGTGTGTGTGTGTGTGTGTGTGTGTGTGTGTGTGTGTGTGTGTGTGTGTGTGTGTGTGTGTGTGTGTGTGTGTGTGTGTGTGTGG
>NW_011357591.1:0-1283 GCF_000735185.1 Notothenia coriiceps | reverse complement strand
GCTCTCCCTAACCTTGCAGGCATACTTGTCAACCTTCCCGATTTTCGCGGGAGACTCCCGATTTCATTGCCCTCTCCCGGTTTCCTCCCGGGGTCATATTTCTGCCGCATTTCTCCCGATTTCTGACAAAATCAGATTTCAGACAAAATCAGATTTACTCACGACTGTTTCCACACGGACTTTAATACAGCCACACCATTGTTTAGTTTCCATGGTAGCGCGTCTCTTGAGCAGCGCATGCAAATCAAAGTCTGAGAGGGTGAGGAAGATAGTCAAAGAAAACCAGTGGCGAACCGTGTCTATCACAACTGGACCTTCTGTCGACACACACATATAGCCCCCGCCGCCGCCGCATCTTCAACCGTTGCACTTGCCATTTCAACGTTAAAAACAATAAAACGGCATGAATTGCTGCGTCGCATTCATCTAGATCCTCTGTCTCGAGCCAGTGAACTACCGGGCCTTCTATACCTCATTAACACCAACGGTGTTTCAGGGCCGGTTCGGAGCTGGAGCTTGAAAAGCAACGGGTTTTCCTCTTCACACCGCAGCGGAGCAGCCTCTTAGCTCCGGAATCCGGTTCATTTCGAGCTCCAAAAGATTGTCCGGCCAGAGCAAAAGCACCACATACGTCACGCTTACGTCGAGGCGGGATCAACTCCTGAACAACAACAAAAAGCTGGTGTTTTATCCAGTTTGTACACAATGATGGAGAAACTTAACAAGCAGCAGTGGTCCACTGAAGAGACCAGCTACCTACCGGGTTTCCGCGCGGTTTGGCTTTATGAAGCAGGCACGCAAACGGTTACGTCATGACGCAAACGATGACGCAATGACACAGCACCAGTCGGACTCTGGGCAGTGTGAAAAGAGCCGGAGCTAAACCGAAGAACCGGTTCTGAACCTGAAAAGCTCTAGCACGGAGCTTGAACTGGAGTTGCGTTGGTGTGAATGAGGTACTAGAGTACCCTGGAACCGAGGGAAACTCTGAAAGAATACGCCTTAATATGATTGGTTGATCAAACTGTCAGTACAAATGTACGCTCTCATTCAGTGCAACGGCCAGGGCATTCTATCAAGGATGTAGAATACCTTGGTTGAAGGATATTCAACCCAGAGACCCAGAACAAGATCTGATTGGTTGCTTTCTTTTCGAACACAAAACCACTGAAATGCGTAGTGCATGGTCCGAGAAGGACAAACAAATCAACATAACACTGTAATATTACAGATCAACAACACAGATACAATTGTCATTTATTCATTTTATATACATTTTATTA